>NW_026924245.1:0-23403 GCF_032062105.1 Saccostrea cuccullata
AAAAACCGATAAACAGAATTATGTATCTTAGTGTAGTCTACTTGTGTGCCAAGTTATATTGAAGTCAGACCAAAACTGTAGGAGGAGTAGCATTTTGAAAGAATTTTACAGAAATTTCTATTTTTAGTAACCACGGCAACGCCGTTCATCGATATCAAAAACCGATAAACAGAATTATGTATCTTAGTGTAGTCTACTTGTGTGCCAAGTTATATTGAAATTAGACCAAAACTGTAGGAGGAGTAGCATTTTGAAAAATTGTTTACAGACAGACAGACAGACGGACAGATGGACGGACGCCGGACGCATTACTATCGCATAAGCTCTTCTGGTCTCTGACCAGTAGAGCTAAAAATTAACTCAATATTCACTTCAAAATCATTTGTATTAGTTTACATTAGAATATTTACTGTAAACCAACTATCTCTCAGAATTTTTTTTTGTTTCTCATTCAAGCATTATCCAAAGCGGGCTTTGTTTATAAAATACAGTATAATTTTTTTGAGCAGGGAGGGATCTTTATCGTGCTACACCTGCTGTGACATGATCCTCAGTTTATACGGTCTCATTTATGTTCTTAGTGTAGTCTACTTGCAAGCCACAGGGGATATTATAATCTAGACTACCGGGACCCCCACTGGGAAGTAGCAAATTTGAGAATTTCACAGAAATGGCTATCTTTATTAACCAAGGCAATAATTTCATTAAAGTCAAAAAAACGATACACAGAATTATGAATCTCAGTGTAGTCTACTTGAGTGCCAAGTTATATTGAAATCATACCAAAACTGTAGGAGGAATAGCATTTTGAAAGAATTTCACAGAAATTTCTATTTTTGGTAACAACGCCAACACCGTTCGTCGAAATCAAAAACCGATATACAGAATTATGTATCTTAGTGTAGTCTACTTGTGTGCCAAGTTATATTGAAATCAGACTAAATTTGTAGGAGGAGTAGCATTTTGAAAGAATTTCACAGAAATTTCTATTTTTAGTAACTGCCAACACCGTTCGTTGAAATCAAAAACCGATACACAGAATTATGTATCTTAGTGTAGTCTATTTGTTTGCCAAGTTATATTACACAGAATTATGTAACTTAGTGTAGTCTACTTGTGTGCCAAGTTATATTGAAATCAGACTAAATTTGTAGGAGGAGTAGCATTTTGAAAGAATTTCAAAGAAATTTCTATTTTTAGTAACAACGCCAACATCGTTCGTTGAAATCAAAAACCGATACACAGAATTATGTATCTTAGTGTAGTCTACTTGTGTGCCAAGTTATATTGAAGTCAGACCAAAACTGTAGGAGGAGTAGCATTTTGAAAGAATTTCACAGAAATTTCTATTTTTAGTAACAACGCCAACACCATTCGTCGAAATCAAAAACCGATACACAGAATTATGTATCTTAGTGTAATCTACTTATATGTCAAGTTATATTCGGAATTCATAGATCAAAACTGTAGGAGGAGTAGCATTTTGAAAAATTGTTTACAGACGGACAGACGGACGGACGCCGGACGCATTACTATCGCATAAGCTCTTCTGGTCTCTACTAGTAGAGCTAAAAACTACAATCTTTGTTCTCAGATGGTGAAGATTCAGACGTAGCATGCTCTATGATTTATAAAGCAAAAAACTTCCTATGAAATTAAATTTTGAAATACCATATAATTGGTAACTGTAACATATGGTTGAATTCTTTAAATAATGACTGGCTCATTACTTTAAAAACAAATTATGTATAAATAAATGATGATAAACTATTAAAAAATATTACAATTGATTGAATTTCTAAGTTTTCATGCATCAGTACTCGATTTTAGGAACCAGTCGGAATTGGACAGCTGGAATCAGAAGAGATACATGTAGCTCCCATTCAGAATTCAGTAAGTTTTAAAAAGTTGCTTTTGTTATTATGCCCTGCTATGAATATGGATGTTACACATAGTGTTTGTCAAAGGCTCAAGTGAGCTTTTCTGATCACATTTTGTCCGTCCATCCATCCGTATTGTAAACTTTTCACATTTTTGACTTTTTTTTCAAGAACCAAAGGGCCAATTATAAATAATTTGATACAAAGCATCCTTGAGTGTAGGGAAGTTTAAATTGTTGAAATGAACGGCCAAGTCCCCTTACAAGTGGGAGATAATCAAGAAAAAACAAAAAGAGGGTGGCGTCATTAAAAAATCTTCTCCTCAAGAATCACTGGGTCAGTGAGGCTAAAAACTTATGTGGAAGCATCCTTGGGTAGTGTAGATTTTAAATTATCTTTTATGCTCAGCTCTACAAACTAAATCAGAAAATTATTTTAATCAATATATAGAAGGGTTAGTTAGGAAGTTAGGTGAGGTTAGTCCATCTTTTTTGAAGTATTTTCAGGATTTTTACTTATGTAGAAAAGAAAAGTGGGCTATGTGTTTTCGAAATGCAGAATACTATAATATAGACACAAATATGTTTCTTGAAAGCTTTCATAATCAGTTAAAAAATATTTATTTTGAAGGAAAACGAAATCGCAGAGTAGATGTCCTTGTAGAAACATTACTCCAGATTGAAAATAATCTCTTTTTCAAACATTTTGCAAAGAAAACCTATAACTTACCATCAAAAGAAGATGTTAAAGTTAATGACCGTCATGAAAATAGTTTCAGCATTTCAGAATCAGATGTTTCACAAGTAAATGAAAACACTTTTATGATAAATTCACAAAACAGTATCTATACCATAGAAATTCATTGTCAATCCTGCCCAGAATCACATTGTTTAGTCAAATGCAAGAAAATTCCATGCATAAATTTATGTCGGCACCTCTTAACTTGCAACTGTCCTGACTATAATCAAGGGAACATATGCAAGCATACTCATAAAGTATTTGGTATCATTAATAAAAATAAAGAAACAGACATAGAAGGCCATCAGTTACATGTACCATCAACTAATGTACCAGATAAAGTCCAAGGTGTAAATTCAACTATTACCTCACAATCAAAAACGACAAAAATCAAAGAAATTCAAGACAAATTAAAGATAATATCAGATCAGGTCCAAAATGACAAAACTGTTCAAGATCATAGGCTAGACAATGTGCTTCTTGCTTTGAACCATATAATATCTGCAAATGAAGGTTGCAAAAAAATATCAAGGTCATTTCTCCAGTTCTCAGAAACTGAAAAAGTAACATCAAATGCTATAATTGAGAAACAGCCCAGATTTAGGCGTACAGAAAAAACTGCTGGGAGAAAACGAAAAGCACCATTACGAAAACCATCTGAGGGTGAGAAAATCAAACTTTTGGAAAATTTGCAACAAAATCATGAAATTCAAGGTGAAGACTCTGTTACTAATTCACAGAACTCAAATTCTGATCAAACATCAGGTAGAGATAACGAACCAAGTACAGCTTCTGAGTTAGGACCATCTGTTGCCCCATATCCTCCACTAAGATTAGTTCGTCCTTCTCAGCCAGCAAACGTACCCATACAAACAACAGAACCCTTATTAAATGTTTTTCAGCAACAAGGTCTACCTTCTTCATATAGAATACCCCCATCTCTGTATGGTAGAAGAATAACAGTTATTCAAAATAACAGAAAACAAGATATATTTCATAATCAATCAGGAAAACCGCCAAAATATGGCTGAAATATTGCCGACTTGGCGTTAAACAATATGAAATCAATCAATCAATCAGGAAAACCAGATGATGATCTTTAAGTTTAGTACTCAATAGTTTTTAACCATTTCATCATTTTTCATAGATTTCCACTACATGTACATGTATCGAGCAACTTGCATAGAAAATTTTACCTGTAAAACTTGCAAAAATGTGCCCAGCGTACCCTTAAACCTCAAGGAGACCTCCGCCATTCCTATGCCAGAGATGAAGCACTAGCCATCCCCGATACTCCGAGGAGCCCCTCTCCGCAGCCCAGGCCCCCTACGCATACCCCTGCGCTCAGACAGCTCCTACACTATATCCAGGAGATGATCGAATTGATGGCCACCTAAGAAGGGGAGATGTGCCCTCGACGCCCCGTAGTCACCATCCAGGACAGTGCCGCCGCGCAGCCAGGGAAGGGATAGGACGAGTTCCATGTTGGTGCATCAAGGCGCCGGCCACCATGCTTGAGCGATGCCCGGTGTGCTTGAGGCAGGACCTCCCTTCTAATTACACGTGTTATGGTTGCCACAAGAGGCCGGCGTGTTTAGCTGTTCAGTTTTATTCCGTGGAGAGGAATCGTGCATGTCCCATGTGTCGACACCGACGTTCACCTTGGACCTAGGAGGAACCCGCCTCCACCCCACCTAGGAGATCAGCCTTTATACTGAGTAGATCCCAACAATAACTGTATGTGTTAAAATGCACCAGGGAGTAAACCCTTGGGAAAACAAAAAATCAAAACCCAACGGACCACTCACCTCTTCACAAAAAATGCTTTTTTTATACAGCTCCAGAAACGATTGTCAAAGAAAAACAGCAGGCCACTGTTTTTGATATTCATTTTTTTTAGATAATAGTAACCAAAGATGACATGGACAAATATGCAGAACTTTCAAAGCTTGGTCTTGATGTAGGAGACTCTCGCTGAAAGTGTGGCATCTTCAACCATTTCTAGCATGTGATTGGCGAAAGAAATTACCATACAAATTTGAAGAAATTCTAGATAAATTGGCAGATGATGAAATTTTTCCCATCATGTGGAATTTTTGAAAAATAATACATGATTTTTTTTACCTCTATTTTCAATGTTTTATACCCTTTTATTTTTTGGGAGGGGGGATTTTTTTTTGGGGGGGGGAATTAATCAATTATTCAAATTATTCATTATGCATTAATTTTAATCCAGCGACCTTTTCATCGCGTTGTGACGGATCCAATAGTGCATGTTAATTTTTTAGGTCACCTGAGTAACTCAGGTAACCTATTACTATCCGCTTTTTGCCATCGGCGTTCGTCGTGCTTTAACATTTGAACATGTTAAACTTCTCTAAATCCGCTCCGCCTCACCGATTTTAACCAATTTTGGAATATAGCTTCCATGGATGAATGGGGACTAAAAATTATGAATTTAATGGTCTATGCCCCCCTGGAACCTGAGGGGTGGGGCTAAAACCATAAAAATTCATGTTTTCTTAAAAAATCTTCCTCTTTACTCCTGGGCATCAAGCAGCCAAACTGTTGGCATGATTATTATAAGCAGTGAGCCCTCTACTAAAGTTATGAAATTCATGGCCCAAGGGTCAGGTGTTCTAGCACTACTCGGGCGGGGCTATATAAATCATATAGTGAACGTGCATTATGTGTAGGGTTATTTTCTTACCTGTGGTTGTAGGGTTTGTCGTCGTTGTAGAGGCATTGACCGTGCTTGTTGGGTGAGACGGTGGAAGTGTTACTTTCTCTGTCGTGGTTTTTGATGGTGGTATGGTAATCTTTGGTGTCGGTTTGGTGGTGGTTGTCTTCTTTGTTGGTGTTGTCGCTGAGGTAGTATTAGGAGCTGTAGTCGAGGTTGTAGTTGTCGTGGAAGTAGTCGTTGTTGTCGGTGTCGTCGTTGTCGTCGTTGGTGTAGTTGTCGGTGTTGTTGTAGTTGTCGGTGTTGTTGTTGGTGTTGTTGTTGTTGTCGGTGTCTTGGTTGTCGGTCTTGTTGTAGTTGTCGGTTTTGTTGTCGTTGTCGGTGTTGTCGTAGTCGTTGGTGTTGTTGTCGGTGTTGTTGTCGTTGTCGGTGTTGTTGTCGTTGTCGGTGTTGTTGTTGTCGGTGTTGTAGTTGTCGTTGTTGTAGTTGTCGGTGTTGTAGTTGTCGGTGTTGTTGTTGTCGGTGTTGTTGTCGTTGTTGTTGTCGGTGTTGTTGTTGTTGTCGGTGTAGTTGTCGTTGTCGGTGTTGTTGTCGTCGTCGGTGTTGTTGTCGTTGTTGTGGTCGTGGGTGTTGTTGTAGTTGTCGGTTTTGTTGTCGTCGTTGTCGGTGTTGTCGTAGTCGTTGGTGTTGTTGTCGGTGTTGTTGTCGTTGTCGGTGTTGTAGTTGTCGGTGTTGTTGTCGGTGTTGTTGTCGTTGTCGGTGTTGTTGTCGTCGTCGGTGTTGTTGTCGTCGTTGGAGTTGTTGTCGTCGTCGGTGTTGTTGTTGTTGTCGGTGTTGTTGTCGTGGTCGGTGTTGTTGTTGTTGTCGGTGTTGTTGTCGTTGTCGGTGTTGTAGTTGTTGTAGTCGGTGTTGTTGTTGTAGTCGCTGTCGTTGTTGTAGTCGGGGTAGTCGTGGAGGGAGTAGTTGTTGTGGAGGGAGTAGTTGTGGAGGGGGTAGTCGTTGTAGGTTTTGTAATAGGGTGTCCTGAAACGTCCTCTTTAATATTAGATTAAACTCCAACCGAATAAACAAAGCTAACAGGAAGGTCAGAAAATATATCATTTTCCGTATTTCCTAATTTTTTTTCCAACTTTTTATTGAATTTACAGCCCTCCTTATTTCTTAGAAAACACGAAGCAAAAAAGTTATCTACCAAATCTCAATACTCTAGATTCCTAAATATACGCGTAATATTACTTATCGCGTAATTTCGCTACGAGCACCACAAGCGAAATGAAATATCACGCCTTTCCTTTTATAGTGCTGAAATCTATGTTAGGAGAAGTAAGGAGACGGGGCCTATTTTGGGAAATGTTTACTATGACGTCACACATAATATAAAGTCTTCAAAATACGACAAAATGAAATTATTTGCTATTTCAAACAGCTGGATAGCAGTGTACTACATGCAAACTTACTATTACATGCAGTTTTGTCGCTTGTTAAAACCCACACAACAGTACTGTATATTCCTAAATATACGCATGGAATTAATTATCGCGTAATTTCGCGAGAAGCACCACACGCGAAATAAAATTACTCGCCTTTATTTTTATGGTGCTGAAATCTATGTAAAATATCTTTACAAACCGTCCATTCGCGAATTATTATTCTCGCGGTTTGGCGTTGAAGAGCTCGTTCGTGATAATAAGTACTCGTCTACACTATATAAACGATGCATCGATCGCAATGCACTTGTAAATTTGACGTCATCTCGTCAAAATGACGTAGTTTGTACACAGTGAGAGGCTGATCAAGTCACATTTTGTACAATGAAAAATGTCTTTTGTCCTCAAACAAAACAATATTTGCAATTAAATAAAAGGCCGTTAACTTCACTTGTATGCGATGTCTATTGTAATATATTTTTTGAATTTCTGTCTGTACATTCTCCAGACAATTGATACCGTTGTGTTTTTGTAGGCAGATTCATTGAAAAAGTATTAGCAGGGCCCTGATAAATCCATTTATTGCAATGGCATACCCTCAATGTATCTTATCAAGTTTTTACACATAAACTCAAGAAGCATAAATATATTTGAAAAGTGCTGCGAACCTCATGAAATCTTGCAAATAAATTAATTATAATTATATTTAATGTAGTTCACGAGCAAAATATTCAACTTGCCGTCCAACAAATTAAATTTTAGCAATTAAAAAGGGAATCTATATAGGTTCGCAGCACTTTTCACAAACTACATATAGTGTTGAAAAAGATTATAAATTAAACTAAAATTTTTTTACTTGGTTATGCCCTTGCAATATTGAAATTAATAGATGACCTCTAAACTACCAGTATAATTGCTAAAATCATGTGACGTCGACATCACGTGACAAGTCTAAATAAAAAATCTAAATGTCCCCATACATGTAGATTTAAACCTCATTACATTTTTTTTTATATCAGTGAAGTCCTAAAAAGAATCACCCATCCTAATTAAAGATGTATTTTTATCTTAAACCAGAAGTCTCTGTCGAGACTGTAGCTCTACTGGTTTATACTTAAAACAAAGGAAGAGAAAAGAAGCAGTTGGGACTTGAGACTTTAAATCAGCAATAAATAGAAAAATGATCCTTGCCACTCATCAAAATAAAAACCAATGCACAGAATTATGTATCTTAGTATAGTCTACTTGTGTTCCAAGTTATACTGAAAGCAGACCAAAACTGCAGGAGGAGTAGCATTTTGAAAGAATTTCACAGAAATTTCTATTTTTAGTAACCATGGGCAACATTGTTCATCGAAATCAAAAACCGATGCACAGAATTATCTATCTTAGTGTAGTCTACTTGTTTGCCAAGTTATATCAAAATCAGACCAAAACTGTAGGAGGAGTAGCATTTTGAAAGAATTTCACAGAAATTTCTATTTTTAGTAACCACGGCAACACCGTTCATCGAAATCAAAAACCGATGCACAGAATTATGTATCTTTGTGTAGTCTACTTGTGTGCCAAGTTATACTGAAATCGGACCAAATCTGTAGGAGGAGTAGCATTTTGAAAGAATTTCACAGAAATTTCTATTTTTAGTAACCACGGCAACACCGTTCATCGAAATCAAAAACCGATGCACAGAATTATGTATTTTAGTGTAGTCTACTTGTGTGCCAAGTAATATTGAAATTGGACCAAAACTGTAGGAGGAGTAGCATTTTGAAAAAATTTCAAAGAATTTCTATTTTTAGTAACCACGGCAACACCGTTCATCGAAATCAAAAACCGATGCACAAAATTATGTATCTTAGTGTAGTCTACTTGTGTGAATTATATTGAAATTGGACCAAAACTGTAGGTGGCATGCATTTTGAATAAATTGTTTACAGAACCACTGTGCCAGGACAGACGGACGGACGACGGAAACATCCTACTAGTGCATAAGCTCTTCTGGTCAAATCTGACCAGTAGAGCTGGGCCACAATGGCAACCAAAATTTTATGAAAATCGAAAATTTTCGGAAAAAAATTCTTTAAATATCTTCTTTAAGAACAACAAAGCCATAATTGACCATAATAGAATGACTTCGTAGCGTAGTGTGATTTAAATTTGTTCAAATCATGACTTAACCCTGCGGTATGGAAAGAGTTCCAAAATACGTGAAGTTTTTATTATCTATGAAAATTCTTTAAAAAGCTTCTCAAGAATAGCAAAGGCATAATTGATCATATTAATTCCGTCCGTAATGTCTGTTCAAGTTTGTTCAAATCATCCCAGGGGTAGGGTGGGGCCAAACTGGCCGCTCAAACTTAATGAAATATATGAAACTTTCAAAAATCTTTTTCTCAAGAATAGCAATGCCATAATTGATCCGATACATTTATATGGAAGTTTTCCATCCACAGGTAGTGTAGATTCAAGTTTGTTCAAATCATGACCCCCGGGAGGTATCATTTAGTGAGCTCATCGCTCGCAGTACCAAAATTTTGTTTTAGAAATATCTTAAAAATAGTGAAAATTAATAAATAATAACATATTTAAACAATGAAGCACACAATTGATCCTATAAATATGTAAGCAACTCAGGTTATTCAGTTAAAAACTTCAATTTTATTAAATCAATGACGCCTTAGGGCAGGGCCACAAAACCAAAGTTGTTTACATAGACATATATACAAATTCTTTAAAAATTCTTGCAGTAGCAAAGCCTGACGTCATATATTTTGGATTTAAACGAGTTTTCACTAATAAACCAATTTCACTTTTTCCAATGCGGACAGTGCCTTGTGAAACTAAGAACTTAATTTAAGCCCTGTTGTAACAATTTTTACATTGGAGAAACACAACCCACAGGAAAGCTCTGATTCAATTATAAACAAACAGCATATTAAGGATCTTAGAATTCTAAATATTAAATTATTGAACATTTAAATATTTGACTACCCTGTAAGAGACAAGGTTTGACCATTTTATAAGATGCTGCCTGGAAACCAAATCCAATGAACAGAAAAAGAGAAACAATTCATAAATAGCCAAACCTTAAAATTACGTTCGTAAATTATTACGTCACATCAACGACAAAATCTAATACTTCTAACTAAAATAAACTTGATTTTTATTATTTAAGATTTTTAAAGGAAAGCTAGCTTATATTTAAAAGAAAGTCCCGTGGGGACCGGGTTAGAATTGGTCCTCAGACCCCTTTGCTTGTCGTTAAAGGCGACTAAATGCTCCGGATGAGACCGTATATACCGAGGCCCCGTGTCACAGCAGGTGTGGCACGATATGTTTTGGATCCCTCCCTGATCAAAGGCCGTAAGTGCCGAGCATATGCCCAAATTTGCAGCCCTCAACCGGCAATGGTGACGTCTCCATATCAGTGAAATATTCTGGAAAGGGACGTTAGACAGTACACAATCAATCATTTACTTTGTTGTCTTCGTGTTTTCATTTTTAATTACTTTTACTAAATATATAAACCTTATCTCAAATATTAACTTAAAAAGACCGAAAAGAAAAAAATGGAAGGAAAAATGAAGCAACTGATTGGCAAAGTTTTACCTCAAGTGTTCTTTTTTCATTAACAAAAATCTTTGGAATTGATTGAACATCGTATTATCCACTATGACGTGGATATAGACATCGCAATAGCCCTGTTCCTATTATCCAGCAACATTATGAAGAATGTAAACAGATCTGGTCGATTTCTTTCGCCTTATTAGAAAAAGGAATCGAGTGAATGTTTACGTTGAAAGAACTGAAATTGAATCATCTCAAGCTCCTCCAGCTTCTGTTTCTAGAAAAGGGATTCTCACAAGAATGAGGAACGCATGGTCAAGGATTAAAAAGATAGGAAGAAATCGGGTTTATTCACAACGAAGTGAATCATTTTAATTTTACTGAGAGAGAGAGCTTTGATGATCACGTGAGGGACATTTCTGATATTCTTAAATGTTGCACAAAAATCTAATAGGTACAGGAGTAAAACAAAATTGTTGTGAAGTTTGTATATATCAATTTCGTGGTCTATAGTACATATAGAGTTCTGGGAACAAAACTGATTTATTCTTAGGAAACAAATATTTTACTAGAAATTCAACTACCAACAAAAGAAAAGGTATTTCCAACTCTTTATTGCGATTTATACAATAATCCCCTAAGCAAAACCAAATAAGAGGACAAACATCCCTTGAAAATTTACATCAGAATATCCTCATTTTTTTTTTATCCTTGTTAATCATTTGTGCCTGGCCAATTTAAACGCGTTAATAAATTCTAACTTTAACTCTCTACGGACATGTAAGGGGAGCGTGAGCGTTTCACATGCTTTTGTTTGAATATGTGCATATCGGACAAACGGAAGGAATAAGAATATTTAAAAGTCAAATGTTAAACATCATAACATCTCAGTAGAGTGGAGCTTTAGAATAACAATCTCCACACATTAAACAAGTATTAGGTTATAAATATAACATGAATTGTAACAGAAATGTAAATCATGACGCTCAAGTATGCCGTGAAATGATGTCATATTCTATTATTACGTCATATCTAGGTAGTTCAGAGAAGTAACTACATTATCTTTCCAAGCCGCATTGTTTATACATTAACACACGAGCTAACCTGAGATTGCATCCACATGATTTATTTCTAATAAAAATTTATAAGATCCTGCACTGTACTTGGATATTGAATACTGTTCATTATCTCTATATATCTCATACAATTTCTTTAAATATAAATTACATCCGCATGTCTCATGTTTTCAGTACGAATTTACTTCAACCCTCCGGTAGAACTTGATGGGATAAACAAATGATATAACTAAGGTTTATTATGCATGAAATGCCCGTTTTAAAATTTGAAAGGAGATTGAAACTCTGCGTTAAAAGATAAATCCAGTGTAAGAGCCTTGTACATCATAAACATATAAGTAGTCCACATGCTTTTTACCTAAGATTTTCAAAGATGTATTAAATGTATTATCACTATATAATTATTTCAGAGCCCCACCCTAACACCAGAACCCCTGACCTTGGGGTCATAAAATTCACAATTTGGGTAGAGACATTCGTGCTCATCATAACTATGTACTTACTTAGTTTATTTAACACCTAGAAGCAGAGAAAAAGACTTGAAAATAATTTTTGTATTTGCAGTATATAATCAATAGAGCCTCGCCCTAAGACCACAACCCCTTACCCTGAGGCCATAAATTTCACAATTTGGAAGAGGCATTCTTCCTCATCATAACTATGTACATAGTTAGTCTATTTAATACAGAGAAGATTTTAAAAGAATTAAAATGTTTTTACTGTATAATAAATAGAGCCCCGTCCTAACACCAGAACCCCTGACCCTGGGGTCCTGAATTTCACAATTTAATGCATTTTCACTCTATAATCAATAGCGCCCACCCTAACACCAGAACCCCTGACCCTGGGGCCATTAATTTCACAATTTTGGTAGAGGGCTTAATGCTCTTAACATTCATGCCAACAGTTTGACTGCTTGATGTCCCAGAAGTAAAGAAGATTTCATTAATTTTAGTGTTTTTGGCCCCTCCCTTAGGCCCCAGGGGGGCGGGGATTGTGAATTTTATATTCACAATTTTTGTTTCCCTTCACCCATAGATGCTGTGTACCAAGTTTGGTTAAAATTGGTTCAGTAGTTTCAGGGTAGAAGCTGAAAATGTGAACGCACGACGACGGAAGAAAACGGATAGCAATAGGTCACCTGAGTTACTCAGATGACCTTAAAATAATCACAGGGGGATGGGGTGTACCTAGTGTCAGTATCATGCTTTTTGGAGATATAATTTTGAACAACCCTGACGTGTTCTTAAAAACAAAGGGGGGGGGGGGATTTAAGTGTACAGTGCCTTTGAAACAAAATGTGATGAGAAGAGGATTCAAAAAGTGTGACACAATCTCTTGAGTTAGCTACGCATAAAGAAAAACACCAAAAGAAGATGGGCGTATTTGGCGTGTAATCTACAGGAATCATTTGTACGAAACATTTATTGTTTAAATGTCCATGATTTGGTTGGCAGAACATAGCGGATCAGATTTTACAAACATAACCATAATAATTATAGAATTTTTTCTTTTAGTTTGAAACACATTGTCATGTTGTAACATTTATAGCCGTTTTCCTAGGAGGCACAATAACATAGTAATGTTTCACATGAAATAAACATTTACTAGGTTAAAGACATAGGTGACAAGTGTACATATTGATATACGTCATAGAATATATAGAATATTGGAATTGATTTCGACCTAGAACCAATTTTTTTCTAATTAATGCAAAATTTTAATACATGTACATGAGTACATGAAATAAAGTGACAAAATTATTGATTGTTTGTATTAAGATCATGGAGAAAACACCCAGAGTTAGAAAAAAAAAATTAGAGAAAAGTGTTTAAAAATGTTCCATTTTGTTCAAAATGTATGATCTATCCATTTTCAAGGGTTTTTTTTTTTAGCAAATCAAAATTCATTTTCGTGAAAATATGTTCCTTTTCTATTGTACAGGAACCTGATGAATATTAATATGTAAAAATTGCTTGTCAAAAAAAAGTCACAAGTACGCCCCGTGTTCCTGCTGAATGGAAGCACCCTCGTTCTTTTTGAAGAATTATTTCCCCTTATGGGATGAGGAACCAAGACCTAACACCAAAGGTATAACTGACCAAGCCTTGTTTTATTTCTTTTAAATGTTTAAAGTGTATAAGGTATATCGCACTGTCAATATATAATATTAACGAGGCCCGATCTAGTTGAAAATTACGAAAACGGAATGATAAAAAAATTTAATTTTTGGAAATATTTTTGTATGTATTATGCTAAGAAAAATTAGAATGAAATTTGGTTACCTTGCCTTTATTGTAGTCAAATGGGGGCACTGTCAAGATATGGACCATTTTTCGTGTTTTTATACACAATTACATAGTAAAATTCTCCAATAAACAAAGAAATTGAAAATTAAAAAAAAATACATGATGAAATGTTTTGTTTTTCACATATATCATGCAATTTTCATTCTTCTTATAAAAAATGAAAAGAAAATTGGAGGTAGCCTTTATTGCAGTGAAAAGGGGGCATATCAAAACACAAAATTAATATTTATTTTATCCAACTAGATATGAAATAAGTCGCCGTGGGTTTAAATAACATCAACAAACGATTGCAATACTGTATTAGTTTCTAAAAAAATAAATAATTCTTACATTTTGAAATAATTTTCCCTCCATGCATTATTTTTTTCTTAACACGCGACGTTGTTATACATGAAAAAGGGGGGGGGGGGCGACAAAAAGGCGACAAATAACGAATTTTACTAATATCATGTATTATATAGAAAAATAAAATATTTCGGGGGTTGCATTTAAATGTTTCATAGACTGATTTTTCTTAACTCAAGCTGATCCATGCATATTTAAGTCCTCAAGAAAAAAGGGTGTGTATAAACACTTCAACATGTTCAAGGAGAAAGACTAAAATCGTTTACTTTTGGTTGCAGTATTTGTTTTTTTTAACTCACAAATTGAAATAAAACAAGGTAAAATTAATGAATATGTACCAAGAAATTGATATCTCAAAATAAATCATGTTCCAAAGTTGTTTATTAATTAAATTTTTAAAAAAAATGTAAATAATAGAAATACCAGCTTTCAACATGTATAGTCTTTAGAGCTACCAGGTATGCAAGATCAGCGAAACATTTTAGCGCAATTTGACGTCATTTTAATTGTGACGTTATTGTGACGGCAGTCAAGGGTACTGTGACGTGCCTGAGTCGACGCTGCGTTAAAACGTATGCGCAGTTCAAGTAGATCGGGCCTCGTTAAAAGATTTTAAAGCCCTTTGCATAAATTATCCCAGGTTTCCCACTGTCATTGATTTCCCTGGCATACCATACCATGCATACTAAGTAGACAGAGATTCCATATACTCCCATTTCACTGTGAGTTCTTAAAGCAGCGCCTGGGCGAAGAGAAAATGCAGACTACAGCACATTCATTTGTCAGATTTCTTTTCCTCAGTAACTTTAGACCCAGTCGTTAAAAGCTATGTTCTCCCGAGAATAGCAGCAAAAAGTTCAATTAAAAGTTAAAACTCCTAGATTTAATAGATAAATATTAAAGATAAATTGTAAATGAAACGTTCTTCATTTACTTTAGCACTGTTCAGGCTTCTTTTTCGTAAAGTAACTTACATACGACCTCATTTAATGTTAGAGTCTAGACGCGAGTAGTATAAGGGGTCTAGATGGCGTGGTCAACTGAGTGCACTGTTTATGCAAATGAGGTCAAAAATGGAGGATTCTGATTGGCTGGGGGGATAGGTGGAGTCAAGGGAGTGCAGCCCCCTGGGGGATAGGGGGGTCAAGAGAGTGCAGATTGGGGGGATTGGGGGGTCAACTCACTACAATCCTTGGGGTGGGGGATAGGTGGGTCAATTCAGTACACAGCCCCTATGTCTTATACGGGGTGTTTACACTGTATATAGTTTTTTTACTATACGCTGCGACTACGTTTTGTTTTACTATACTTTGGTACTACGATTTTTGGCAGCGACTCAAGAATGTGATTATGACGTCACACTTTTCATTCACAGTCTAGACAGCCTAGTCTAGCCAGCCTAACCAGTTTGAACTGGATTTTCTGAAAACAATAACAAAGACAGATTAGAACAATGCACATTTTATTCAAGTAAAATACAAAAAGTAAAATGATTTTAATATCCATTGTATCGACATAAGGCACAATATCTGTAGCAGTTCACTGTAAACTTCTCTATACATATCTCACAACAGGGATACTGACCACATTGTCTGCATTTCCATCTCCCTTCGGTCTTTTCTTCCCAACAGGTGGGACATCTCTCTATCTCTCTGTTTCTGGTAAACTTAGCCCAAGGTGGTATCATATGGTCTACCCCATTTTTCCATAGGAAATATTTTACACACCAACTGTACCCACATTCCTCTAAAGAAGGGGGATCTTCTATCACCCAGTGAGGTATAGGTTCTCTACATTTACTACATCCCCAGTACCAATCAACAACTTCTTCCGCATCGTTGTAGCCGACGTATTTTATTATATCTTTCATCTCCTCGTGACAGTGATGGCATATTTTCTTTTCTACCTCGAACAAATACATCATTCTCCACACAAAAGTCATGATGGGTACGATGAGCGCAGGGTACTCCTAGCTCCGCTTTATATACTATAGGTTTATTTAGGGTCGTGTGCAAAAAAAAAATTACCTTTTACCTGCATTTTTATACCTGTTGCATCATCTGTAAGGACCGTGTGCAAAAAAAAATTGGATCGTGTGCAAAAATAGGTTGGACTTACCTATGGATTGTGACGTCACCCACTGTATAAATAAGGCTTTTCTCCTACTTTCGGCTCATTTTACCCTCAGAGCCATCAGCTGTTGAACATGGATTCTACTAGAGAAAAACAGTTACAGGCTCAACGATTATTGAAACGAAAAAGAACCGAGAGAGAATTAGATCCACCACCCAAACCGATTTCTGAGTATTATCAGATAAGACTGGGTGCAGAAACTCGCTCTACAAAATTTAAAGCGCATGAAAATAAATATATCGTCCATTTCAAAGAATTTCCATAAGAGGAAAACACAGGATTCGTTCGTCGATTATTCAGAGACATGTTACAAACTTTCAAATCTAAAATCAGTGTAATCCTAACGATTACTTCCGCCTGAACCTACGTCATCATTCTCTGGATTCAGAGATTTGGTACCAGTTTACGCAATGTAAACATTTAAACGAAGACCTCATTTTAGATAAAATAGAAGCCGTGCAACAATCCAAAAAGGAGTTCAAACTGGGTGACGGCTCCCTGGAATTCGATCTGTTTCATGTCGAGTATCCCGAGGGGAGTGGTGGAGACAGAACCAAACATCTACAAGTGAATAAAGAAACTTTCAAGAATAATAAAAGAGCCATCGTTCGGATCGTCAATCCCTGGGATAAATTTTGTTTGGCTAGAGCCATTGTCGTCACTCGATTACACAGTCAAAAACCCGAACATCCAGACCCCGAATGGGAAAAACGATGGAAACGCATGAGATTAGGAGATAAACACCAGAAACGAGAAGCCATAGCTCTCATGGAACAAGCCGAGTGTGATATCACTCAAGCTTGTGGAGCCCGAGAATGGACGAAATTACAACAGGTATTAGCTCCTCAGTACCGACTGAAAATATTTCAGTTCAAGTTTACTTCGACTAAACTCTGTTTAGAACCTATTTACAAAGGTTCTGGAGATGGAACTTATTTGAACATTTTGTTCGACGATCATCATTACGATGCCATCATATCCATGCCGGGAGTAACGGGGAACCCCTATTACTGTGATCACTGCAATGTGGGGTACAGGAATGTCACAGACCATCGGTCCAAGTGTCCTAATCGCTGTCCCTTTTGTTTAGGGCACCCTAAATGTCCCAAAGACGGGAGCAACATTCGATTCCCCTAAATACACACAACTGATGTTTTATTTTAAGAAAGAAGTGTTGTTATAAATACAAAGGTCTTAAGGTCTAGGGTTTCAGTCTTAGATTGAACATGGCTGAGAGTAGTGGGTTTTACATGACTTTACCCAGTGATGGGTCTATGACCTCTTTTCCTAGCAATACGACGGCTCAATTTAAAACCTTATTACCTCAATCTCTAGATTTAACCGACGGTCAATGGGAAGTGGCTTTGACGGAAATGATCTATCCTTGTAGTATCGAAAATATCAGTGAAGAAGAAGCTTATCTGGACATATGTATGGTGGAAAAAATCCCCCCTTTTTTGAAAACATTTCCCCGGGGGAGAAACTGGATCTGTACGACCCGGATAAGTATCAATGGGGAAGGTTTCAACTCTTGAAAAGTGCTTCCATCACCTTTGCCGATACTCAATTGTTAGTGGGATGGAGTCAAGCGTATTGGTTGAAGGGGACTTATGATCCAAAAGAGAAATTAAATTTGTATTTTTTTATTTAGACCGGGACCTTATGCCAGCCCTGAAGCACTTCTAGCCGAAATCAATGAAGGTTTAGAAAGATGTCTGAAAAACATCTGGAAAAAACATCAGACCTGGACAGGCCCTAAAAGCAGGAAACCAAGAGGTGCAATCATGGTGGCCGGAGATGAGTTGTATGGGGCCTTAAATCCCTCCTTAAAGAAAGTTCTAGAAGACCTGAGAGCAGAAGATGAAGAACCCCCTAAAACCGAGATGAGATTTACCTATCGGGCCAATTTCGATCGAGTGAATTACGTAACTCATTTACGTCAAATTCCCGTCTTTATAAGGTTTCCCTTAAGTCTGGCTTATAAATTAGGATACAACGGTCGCAAATTGGTGCCCGAAAATTGGACAGAAAACACCACTAAATGGATCAACATCAGTTACATGGCTCCGGACACTCCGGATTTACACCGGAATTTAAAATCCATGTATGTGTATTGCGATCTCATTCAACCCCAGACGGTTGGCTCCAATGCCTTGAAACTCTTAAGAGTGGTGCCTTGTCATTTTGATGACAAAGAAAAACAATGTAAATGGGAACCCATGCGAGCGGAATATGTCCCTTTGAATAAAAAACATTTCGATACCACTGAGATTCACATCATGACTCCTTTAGGACAACCCATGCCTTTTTTAAGTGGCAAATCCATCATGATACTTCATTTCAGAAAAGTCTACTGAGATGAGTGTACCCTTATTGTGTTCCATCTTATTGGGCGTGATGACTTGTCTGGTCTGCTGTCTGTATTGTATTCAACCCTAAAAAAGGGTATAAAAGGAAGTCCCTGAGGACAGAAAGGTCAGTTAAACAAGAGACATGAACCATGCAGTATCATCCCGGATTACTGAGACAAAGAGGACACGGACAGTTTGTCTATCATAGAGGTTTATTACGTCAAAAAGGACACGGTTTTTAGGATCCCTATTTAAAGTAGCAGCTCCCTTAGTCAGCAATCTAGTAGGAGGATTATTGGGTCAAAAACAACAACCACCACCAGCCTATTATCCACCCCAAAACTATCAAAGAGGGGAAGGATTTTTCACGGATTTACTGAAAACGGGAGCTAAACACGCCTTGACTGCTGCTGCTAGAACGGGATTAGACGTATTAGAAAATAAGAGATCTTTAAAAAACGCAGTCAAAACTCACGGCGTAAGAGCCTTGAAAAATACTTCGGGAATGGTGAAACAAAGAATAAATCTAGGAGGTACTAAGAACAGAAGAAAGAGAATGAAAAAACAGAGAGGATCGGGAATGAAAATAACAAGAAGAAAAAGAAGAAGACAGAGAGGCCGACACTACTAAGTCAAAAACGTACTGACATTCTCATTTTTTACTGACAAACTTAGAAAATTACTGACAATGTGCTGTCGTTACTGTAAAACTTAGACAATTACTGACCTTTTTACTGCCGGTACTGATAAACTTAGAAAAGTGCTGACAATCTTAGTCGGTGCTGATAAACTTAGACAATTACTGACCCGTTTACTGTCCCTGCTGAAAAACTTAGACAAGTGCTGACATTTACTGATAATTACTGTCCCTATTGTTCTCGCTCTCGGGGAGGCTGCAGTGGTGTGAAATTGATTTTTTTTTTAACATAGATTATCATTTCATTTATTTGTTTTTTCATATAATTTTTAACTATGTCCAGATGATATCTTTGAAAAAAAAGCTTCTTTGATCTATTTATAGAAAATTGATTTGTAAAAAAATATTTTCAAGAGAAGGGATAAAATTTCAAAACCTTCAAAAAGATAAGCAATTAAAAAAATAAAAATCTTCCTTTAGTAGTGAGATATGAAATTTTACAAAGGTCTTTTCCTTTTTATAATAAAACAATGTTATTACATGACATGCATTTTATAATATTTTCTTAATTAACATTGACTCCCTGACTTTCTTTAATATTAATTTAAAGAATTAAACTGTTAGGTTAGATGTGTTTTATTCAATTTTAATTTAATTTATTCAAATTAGTTTGAATAATTTTAATAAACTCATAGCGCGCGGTGAGGCCATGGGTGCCCCTTTTGAAGAAAGGCGTTTGTTATAGTTTTCATATTATGTAAAAATTTTAATTGTGTGGAGGCCGCCCATATTTGTTTTTGTGCAGTCAAACATACCCGAATCCAAGCATTTGCAAGAAGAAACCAAAATTAAAAGACATACGGGGGATTTAAATTAAAAAAAAGAAGTCTTTTTATTTTATTCATTTGGCAGGGGGAGGGGGGCTACGGGCCTGCACTGATCATTGAACCTTTGACATTCATTGATTTAGTTACTGTCCGCATTATTCTTTTGAAATAATGTACATCTTTTAGCTGATTTTCGAATCTGGATTTTCTGGATCCCCACCTGAGAGTGTTCTTTTAATTCGAATACATGAAAAACTATGACATTTTATATTATCATCTTTTGTCTATGCATACTCCTGAAACAAAACTTTGATAGAAATTAATTTCAATGTTCTTTTCAATTAGAGTGTTGGTAGACATTCACATGGATCTAGTTTCTTTTTGTCTTTTCAAATTAAAATGGGGGGGGGGGGACGTGCGAACTAAATGAAGAACGATGAACATGTACTTATTTATTTTATCAAAGTAGAACACACAATTAATACTGTCGTGTTTAAGTTTGTACTCCTTTTGATCTGTTTAGGTACAAAAAATCTATAAATTTAATTAACTTAATAAATCGACGTTTCATAGCTTTGTTCGGTATTGAAACCAGTATCATGATTTTACAGTAACACTGTGCTTTTTATTCGTCCCAAATTATTCAAGTCGTTTAGCTGGTATCCAGCCGAATTACATAATTATTCAACATACAGTCGGAAACTGTGTGAAGCACCTGTGTGTAGAAGAAATCGCCTGAGGCGATCCGAGTGTGTACGGTAGCGGGTAAAGAAGACAATAGGTGTCACTGCTGTATTATACAGAAGAACACTCGCCGGATTTCACTGGAAGTTAGTTACGCAACATTACGGCGACAGGTAGACTCTTCTTCAAGACAGTTTGAATTTCAGAAATTCAACACCAACACATACGTAATATAATTATTATGCAATCTACAATCCTTCAACCTCTTCTTAGATTAAATAAATATTTTTTTTTAATATACCGACGTAAGATAAAATTAAAGATTAATGAAAAAGAAGATTGGTGTAAAAACCAACCGGGGAAAGGCACAAATTGTTTAAAGATTTAAGCAAAAATGAATATATGAGAAGGGGTACATTACATCCAAAGTTTTGTAAAAATTACTGGTTCCTAATATTTTTTGTTAAGTCGTGTTAGTGTGTGTGTGGGACAGTGGAGTGATATATTTGTTTGATTATCAATCAAATAAAAATAGTTCATAATATATTTCCTTAACTTTTTATGAGTAATTATTAAGAATAATTAAAAATCAAACACAATTTATATGCAGCAGTATTATGACAGTAAAAAAAAAATCAGCCGGAGTTTAACTACACATGTATTTTAAACTTTGCCTGGGTCGATATTGATTTTTTGGAGAGAGAGAGAGAGAGAGAGAGAGGAGGGAGAGAGAGAGAGAGAGATGAATGGTAACTCGTCAGGAAGATAGTGGGAACCTATAGTTAGCGAATAATCTTAATCTTATGAAAAGGAAAGATGTGAATGAAATAAATAATGATTACGGGTATAAAATGATCAAATGGACAAAGAAATTTGCATCATTCAAAAAACTTACACATTTTTTATAAATCATTTTGAAGTACCGGTATACTAGATTTTTTTTATGGACGTGTGTGCATAAATTGATCAAATGTAATAATTATTTTTGTTTGACGGACTAAATTGAATCATGATTAAAAATATTCTGCCTTATTTGAACATCATAACATCCCCTAAGCCTACCTAAAACTAAATAGCAAATAAAATTAAATTAATTCCCCCCTACGGCTAAATATGTAAAATATATTTTTTGTTAAAATTGAATAAAAAATACTGTGAATAAACAGCACTTCTCAAGTATTTAAGTAACTTAAAGTGTCAATACTGTTTGTATCTTTAAGGGAGAGAGAGAGAGAGAGAGAAGAAAAATATTTGAGAATGGTGCTACTGCTAACATTAGTCTTACCGCTGACCTAGTAAATATAAATATTTTCCGTAAGATATAATTGCTAATACCTGAATTTTTATTACTAGTCTGATAATTATTTATTAGTCTCGGACTTACATACATTGGGTATTTATGAACCCTGCGTAATCGATCAACCAACCATTCATTTAGAAATAATGTTTTAAGTGACAAAATTAACAAGACACAGTACAAGTTTCTATATGGAACACTGTACTGTTCAATAGGGGAACTCCCGTATGAGCAAATGAAACTGGAAATCTTAAACAGGGGTATATAATTATATGACTTGTACAGATGTCCGAGAACATTAGTAATTATTCAATATTTTGAAGATTTCCTATTTTAACAAGAGACATCTGCTCTGTTTACGAAAAGAAAATTGATACAACTTTTCGATCGTGAAAACAAGGGGGGGGGGGAGGTCTCAACATTAAAGTAAGATATCTGTCTGCAAAGAAATTAATAGATGAAAAGTAACTTGATGATTAATTAATTTTAATTCTTAAATTAAACAGGGATAGATATATTCAACACATAAATTTAAACTTGATTTACTCATAGTAAATCAAATCATATTCTGAATTATTTTACAGATATCAATAATATTTAGATTAAAAAAATTATAACTGCCTGGGATTTTTTTTCATCAAAAATTAAAATAAGACTGTTTTTAAATGCAAAGTATAACACACAATTATTTTCACACCACTGCAGCCTCCCCAGAGCGAGAACAATAGGGACAGTAATTATCAGTAAATGTCAGCACTTGTCTAAGTTTTTCAGCAGGGACAGTGAACGGGTCAGTAATTGTCTAAGTTTATCAGCACCGACTAAGATTGTCAGTACTTTTCTAAGTTTATCAGTACCGGCAGTAAAAAGGTCAGTAATTGTCTAAGTTTCAGACAGTAACGACAGCACATTGTCAGTAATTTTAAGTTTGTCAGTAAAAAATGGGAATGTCAGTACGTTTCTGACTTAGTAGTGCGAGGATTTTTTACTGAAAACCGGAGCTAAACACGCCTTGACTGCTGCTGCTAGAACGGGATGAGACGTATTAGAAAATAATAGATCTTTAAAAGACGCAGTCAAAACTCACGGCGTAAGAGCCTTGAAAAATACTTCGGGAATGGTGAAACAAAAAATGAATCTAGGAGGTACTAACAACAGAAGAAAAAAAAAAGACCCCTATGTTAGCCCGAGGAGGTCCTAAGAGAAAAAGGAAAACACGAGGAATTCCTAAAAGAAAACGTCCTATAGATGTGTTTGACTGAAAGGGAGAGAGTATAAATAGGCCAGTCCAGTGAACAGAAGGTTCATTTGTGAAAACTGAATCCTAGTAGACACATCATGTTACAGCCCGATTCCTGTGCGTGTGGGATAAACAATTTACAATTGTTTGAAGTCCCTCCGACTAATATTGCTTTAGAAGACTCGAAATGGGAAGAATATTACCCCATTTCC
>NW_026924246.1:0-23894 GCF_032062105.1 Saccostrea cuccullata
TTTATATAGATTTACTGAAAAGAATATACATAATTTCACATCGCTTCCTTCAGAAAAGTTAGGAAATCTTGAAGTTTCCCAGTAATTTCAACCAGGAATGGGACTCCAGATAATTCCACCAAGTTTCCGCCACACAGAAACTGCTACACAAGTTCCATATAGTTTCCTGAGTCAGGAAACTTTAGGAATCGTAAGGTTTCATGAGCTTCCATGTAGTTTCCCGTAATAGGAAACCTTAAGATTCCATCAAGTTTCCATTCCACGGAAACCACTACGCTCCGATTCCATGTGGTTTCCTGAGTCACGGAAACTTAAGGAATCGTGAGGTTTCCCGAGCTTCCATGTAGTTTCCCGTAAAAGGAAACCTAAAGATTCCACCAAGTTTCCATTCCACGGAAACCCCCTACGCTCCGATTCCATCAAGTTTCCTGATTCTGGAAACCAGTGGAATCTTGAGGTTTCCCATTACGGGAAACTACATGGATATTCGGGAAACTTCAGGTTTACAGAGGTTTCCGTGGTTCGGGATACCTTATGGAATCGGAGCGTAGGGGGTTTCCGTGTAACGGAAACTTGGCGGAATAACCTAGCATCCGCTACGGAAACCACTGGGAAACATGATGTAAACTTGAGGTTTCCATGTGGTTTCCATAAAGTTTCCCATGACGGGAAAC
Organism: Saccostrea cuccullata; assembly: GCF_032062105.1. NCBI lineage: Eukaryota > Metazoa > Mollusca > Bivalvia > Ostreida > Ostreidae > Saccostrea > Saccostrea cuccullata. The sequence continues at coordinate 675 of NW_026924246.1, forward strand.
CACTTTTTTCACCCAGTGCATACTAGTAGATGTCTATTATTCCTTTAAAAATTTGCCAAGTTGAAGTGTCTTTTTTGTCCAATTCTTCCCCGCAAACTATGCTATAATGTTAGTATTTTACTTATTTAATACATTTCTTTTGGAAAATCATTAAGGTTCAAGCAACAATTTTTTTGAATGAGGAGAGGGTTTATGAACCTTAAGTATAAAAAATCCTAATGTTTTTGATATTTATACTTACTTCAAGTCTCAGCATTTCCATGTAAATATTACATAAATTTCCTTGAGAATTTGACTTTGTATTTTCTTTTATTTTTATTTTTTAATATTCAGTGTCATAGCTTGTTTCCAATTAATTCATCTCTTCATATCATTATTATCTTCTCTTTTTTGTACTTTTTCTTGCATATTTGGTTTTTTTTTTTTTGCACTTTATTTACTTACTTTGTTTTGTTTTGTTTCTTTTTTTCTTGCACTCTTTTATTTTCTTTTATTTATATTGTATAATGAGAATAGATACAAAGTAATTACTCTTGTGTAAAATATTTTTTTCATTTCTAATCAATAAAAGAAATTATGTATCTTATATCATTATTCATAATGTCCTTATTGTAAAATACTGTCAATTCTTAATATTTGTAGCCTTGACTTTGGAGAGGACGTAATAAGCCTTGTATAATCCAATTACTAAAACTGGCTTTACATAATAAAATACTGATTAGGCAGAAAGATGTTCTTTATTTTCTCTATAATATAGAATAACACACCTAGTGATATTTGTAATTTAATTGAACAGTCAGGTGATCGCTGCCCTGCAGGACCTGACATGCATTGCTCTTTGATTCCTTATGCTCATAAGATCACTATTCCTTTTCCTTGGTGTTAACTTTGCAATAGACAACAGTTGGATGGTTTTCATTAAATTTATTAAAGACTTGAAAAAACATACATGTACAAACTTGTGTTATTGATAACTGTGATGGACAAAAAGGAAGTTGGCATTAATAGGCCGCATTGCATAGATGTACAATAAAGAATAGGGTCCAGGAAGGACAACTGGCATACCGACTAAAGAGTACCGGGCAAAACCAGTGGCCCTGTGTTGTTCACAGGTGCCTGGGATCCCAAATTTGGGTACTAGACATTTGGGCCCGGGAGAGTTGCGAGCATATCTGTATACCCTGGTTCCAGTGATTGCTTCTGGTCAGCAGTACTTTAACACCCAAGTACTCCAGTACTAAGCCTCCCCTCCTGTTACAAGAGGTGGAGGGGGCCTCAGGCCTGCAGGCTTGGCAAAGACCCCAATCGAAAACTTCTTACTTGACTTTTTACTTTACTTTTGTTCAACATTGTCATAGGTTGGATACTTTGTAGACAACCTGTCTACCCAACAAAGTGCCCACCAACTTATCTGCTGGCTGGGCAGGGAAACAACGAGCCAGATATGTTCACAACCCTCCCCACTTATCCCCCCGGACCCGCCACAGACATCGATATGATGTTCCTCCATTACTTTATATTAGGGGATACTTTCCCCTTCCCTTGAATGAGGGACCACAAACCACTTTTTGCATTATTTAAGAAGGTTCTATTACCCAGCTCGGAGAGATGCGTTCCATCAAATCTGAACATGTCCGTATTAGCAACACAAATGTTTCCATGAGAAATAACACCCCCACCCAATTCTGTGACAAATTTAGAAATATTTTTGTTGATTCTTTTGCGTTTTTTGTCAATCTTTTTTCCACTGTTCAATGGGGCTCCATGCCAATAACGGCGTGGTAGAATATGCGACCACACCAGTTTAGTATTTGGGAGAAGGGCATTATATCGCAGGAAGTGCACTGAATCTCTTGTATGAATTTTTTGCTAGTTAAGTTTGGAGTTACCAAGTCATTGGATCCTAAATGAATTACTAAGTAATTGGGGGGTACTTCTTGTTTGATGAGCTGTAGGATTTTTGGATCGAGTTCCTGCCAGTGCATTCCCCTGCGTGTTCTCCATGACAGTGTGGCAGGGAGGTTCAGGCTTTGTCCCCCTGGGCAGTGTTTGGCTGCTTCCCCTGCCCAGTAAGGGATGGAAGATCCTATGATCCATATTTTTTGACCTGCAATGCTTTGGGTCGGTTAGTTCTGGGTTAAAATTAACTATATACATGTTCAAGCACCCCTCCCCCCAAATGTCCTATATTTTTTTTTTTTTTTTTTATATATAGGTGTGGGCATGTTGTTGAATGAGTTACATGATCCTTATGTATTTAAGAAAAGCTACTGATTTCCATCTACCAAACTTCTGAATTTCAGAATCTGGTGTGCCCTGTAATGCCAGGTCTGTTGCCCTACCAATTCGAAAGCTATGCGTGCCAAAATGACCTGATGGTGTTGGTATAATGTTTTTAATGGCCTTTTGAAGGACGGCATTGAATTGGTATCTAGTTAATGGTTTTGTATCGAGATGAATTAGGAAGCTGTGACAGGGGTATGGGGCCTACATTCTATAAAATCCAAAATAGCTTTAACTGGGCACAAGGTAGCAAACGGTTGGCTATGGATAATGAATGTGGTATTCTTGCCAACCTGATCAGTTTTGGAGTGCGGTATTGTTAACCTTAAATAGGGCTTGTCTTGTTGAGTTTGAATGTGTTGGAGTTGTATGCAATGGGATGTATTTGGCGTGTTTGGGTTGATTACAGTGAATTCCCCGACGCGGAGTAATGCAAAGTATGCGAGTGAAAAGGCACATGTAAACAATTTAACCTCGTAGGTAGAGTGACACACAGACTGAAGCGATGCGATGAGCTTTTTTAATATTGATATGGTGATTGGGAGGCGACTGTCTGGGGCCGCTCGGTTGTTGCGCTTTAAGCCTTGTAGCGCTTTGTTGATTTGGAAGGACTTAGTAGGGTCGGGTAGGTGGTTAATTTTGTGGTAATAAGATAATGCGCTGATGTACAGGGACACTGAATTGTGTGACATTTTCTGGATAGATAAGTAGGCTATAAAATGTAGTAATGTGTCACTGCGTAGGGGCCAGGTTTGCTGTAAGCCGTAAATGTTTAAAAATGATTGGAATTTATTCAGTGCAGCCCGGTAAGCTTTGTATGAATTTTGTGATAAAGAACTGTGGATAAGGCGTTTGGATTCAGCAATTAAATCTCCCATATCTGCTTGGGAAGCTGAGTGGGCCACATCTCTGCTTCTGGAGCCAGGTTGCGAAACTTTCCCCACTGTGAACGAGAAAGACTATCAGCTATTTTGTTCAATTTTGTTGGAATGTGTTGGGCTTTGATTGTGATGTTATTGCAAGGTGAGGAGGACAAGTTTTCTGACAATATTCATAACCCTATTTGATTTAGACGTTGATGTGTTGATAACTTGTACGACTGCCATGTTGTCAATGTGGAAAAGTATGCGTTTGTTTGATAGCCATGGGTGCCATAAAAGGATTGATACGTATATTGGAAATAGTTCTAAGAATGTCATGTCACGAATAATGTCGGAAAAAACCCAGTGTGTAGGCCATTTTGAGTGAGCCCAGCGGCCAGCAAAGAAGATTCCAAACCCCCCATTAGATCCCCCTGCACTATCTGTGAATAGTTGTAGACTGTTATCTGATGACCAAATACCCGAGGTTATGACTGTAACCCCATTAAAATGTTCCAAAAACTGTTGCCACACTGCAAGATCTGATTTCATGCCTTGGTTAACTCTTATCATGTGATATGGCTTTTTGACGCCAATAGTGGCATTGACTAGACGCCTGCAAAAGGCTCTACCGGGTGCTACTGTTTTGCAGGCAAAGTTGAGGAGTCCGATCAGTGATTGTAAGATTTTTAGGGAGACCTTTTTACTTAACATGACTGTCTGAATGCTTTGTCGTAGCGAAGCTAACTTGTCTTGGGGGAGTCGCATTACCATTTGAATTGTGTCAAATTCGATTCCCAGAAAAATTATAGTTGTGCTGGGCTCAGTAGTTTTGTCAAGAGCTATCGGTATTCCAATATGGCTACATGTGTTTTTGATTTGGTCGAGTGTAGATTGGCACTGGCTAGAATTTGGTGGTCCCGCGAAGAGGAAATCATCTAAATAGTGTAGAATATGGGGGTTGCGTGATGTAGATTGGATGATCCAATGTAATGCAGTTGCGAACTTCTCCCAGATTGCACAGCTAATTGATGCCCCGAATGGCATCATTTTGTCAAAAAAGTATTTACCCTGGAACTTAAACCCCAATAGATCGAAATCATCTATGGCCACAGGAATAAGCCGGAATGCAGATTTTATATCAGATTTAGCTAGTAAAGTGCCTGCCCCCAGTGTCGCGATGATAGCCGCTGCATCGTCTACTGATGCGTAATGTACAGAACATGCAGCCGGATCTATGAAAGAATTGATCGATTGTTGATCCGGGAAGGAAAGGTGGTGAATGAGTCTGAAATCTCTGTCTTTTTTGGGGACAAGTCCTAAGGGTGAGATTTGAAGGGATGAAAAAGGTGGATATTCAAATGGTCCCCCACCCTGCAAAGGAGGAGTTCTTTGTGTATTTTGTGTTCCACTATACTGGGGTTTGCTAAAGCACTTTTTAAATTTCGTGCTTCCCTGTAAATTCTTGGGCCATTGTACTGGAGTTGAAAACCGTGTAGAAAACCATTTATAAGAAAAGATTTAGCGCTGTAACCTTGTAGATAAGCAGACAAAACGTGAACATCAATTGGGGTTTTTCCTAAACTGTTGATATCCATGTTAGAATTTGGTGTTTCTATTCCTGCATTTGATTGAGGGGTGTGATCCGCCGCATGAATTGCATGAGTGGACAAACCTGCAATTTGGGTAAAATTTACATGACTTGCCTGAATTAAAATCATAGCAGTAACGATTTGATGTTGAACTAGCATTTCTCTTAGCCACTGTATTGTTGGGCTGTTTGTGATGAGGGTAGAAATTTTGTGGGGGGGATATGGGCTTTTCTTGGGCCTGCGTGACGTAGTTGTTTGTAACATGTATCAACCAGAGTTCAGAGTTTATGATACCCCAAGATGAGTGTGGGTCAGATACTTTTCGCAGCCTAAACTGTTCATCATAGGTGAACCAACCATTCCCAGATCTGTCAGCGGCCATTCTAATATCCCTCTTATATTTCAAAAATTCTTGTGCTCGTGTTCTGAATTTTTCTAACATTATACTAGTGAAGATCAGGAAGGCCGACGTCCATTTTTCAATTGACAAAAAGGTGCGTGTTTTTTGTTTGACAAGGCACATTGTGCCATTACGTATTTGTATTTGGCCTTGTGTGTCTAAATGATCTGAAATTTCCCGCGCCGACTTAAGCAATATTGACAGATCGATAAATTTTCCCTCCCAAATCTTTTGTTTGATTTTTAGGGGGACGTGGGCGCTGATAGGATCTATAGAGCTGGGAGTCTGGGCTGGTTGGTAGTCCGAGATGTTAAATGGGGGGCCATCAAATTCATCATTCATTGAGTTTAGAGATATATCATTTACTATGGGGAGGCTAAAAACATTGGACTCACCCGCGTTGCTAGAAGCCTCGACCTCGTCTAGGCCCTCTGGGAGATCTGCTGATTCCGACATGGGGTCCGCCACCGTTACTGTGGCTGGTTGCGTTGGTGTCCTCCTGGCCGCGTTTCCCCTTCTCGGTGGACTGTTGGTTGGTGGGTCAGCTTGCGGGGTCCGATTGGCCTGGTTTGGTCGCCTCCGGATCCCTCGCCCTCTGCCCGGTGAGACAAAATTACGCTCCCGCTCCTTCCTGGAACGCGTATTGACTCTTTCTCTGACTGGCGGCATTGTTTGACGATCGCAGTCTGCAGATTGTTTTTGCTTTTTCTTAATAACTTGTAATGGCTGTTTTCTTGCCGCGCTATTTTTCTGAGTGACGGAAGCGGAAGTGATACCAACTAATTAACTCGTACCAAGATGACTTTAAGATTTTTGCCAATTCGTTCCATTATTAGTTTTAACAACATATGTGCTTCCATCAATTAAATGAGATTAATTTGGTACAAGGGCAAATTAATCTGCCATAAATGCCTCTTTTGTTTATAGAATCATTAACAACATTCCCAGAACGCAGATATTTATCCGTTATTTTTTACGAATTTTTAAAATTTTTTAAAATTAATTTGAATTTATTTAATTTTTAATTTATTATCCTTAATTTCATTTTCAATTCACTTGAAACATTCCCGTTGACTATGTAAGAATTAAAATACAACAAAGTATTTTTTTATCATACATTTTTTATTATTTCTGAAAAAAAAGTATTTTTTAAACATTCATGTTCAATTTCCTGAAAACCGGTGGTTAAAACTGTACCAAAATCTATAAATAGAAGATACACATGATTACATGTATCAATGATATGCAAATGAAAAATTGAAATGAAATTTGATTAAGCATATACCATAATTTTATGATTGTATCCTGTTCTGAAATTCAACCGCACTTTTAAAAATGTTTCATGAATAAGGTCATCTGTAAAGAATTGTATGGTTTTTCTCTCCCGACTGATTGATTAAGAGTACCCCTCCTCATTTTTTTAATTCCAAAACACAATATTTTTTTTTTATACCTTTTATCCTTTCAACAAATTTCCCACCTACCTACCGTCCCAATAATTTTACCTTGAGTCGAAAGAAGACAAACGTACATTATTTTTAAGTTGACCTTACTAAACCCTATTCATCTCTTTCACTCGCCAAAACTTAAATTTCCATGTTATTTGTAAAGAACATTTTATTTACGTGATTTAAAAACATTGAAATTAAATGTATTATAATGATTAATTACTACGTGAATGTTTCTCAAATTATAATTCAATGTTTTCTGGTGACGAGAAAACTGTTACATGTAATAATGAGGACCTAATAATATTTCTTTTAAAAAGGGTCAAAATTTCGGAAACCTGATTTTTTGCTTTAATTACTGGCGTCATAATTTCATAAATAGTATTGATTCTAAGGAAGATTACGCCAGGCAGCGGGCCCAATTTAAGAAAGAAGACCTTGATACCTTTTCAAAATAAATTAAAAGTATCAGTTGTATGCTTACATAAAGCGACTAAGGTCCAATAAGAAAACCATCTAATTCTTCTGTGTTCAATGATGCAGAAGTGAAAAAAGAATTCCATAGATTGTATGTACTTGTCCCAGTTGAAAAAAGGTAACAGCATTGTCTTAAGTTTACTTCTGAGGCTCACAATTTACTTTACACAAACTGCTTTAATTCTACAAGTGTTAATCCGAATATTTATTATACAAATACATGTACATGTGTAGCCCCCTTTCTAGGAAGGAAAGTCTTCAAAATCATATGTCAGTTTCGAATTTTATTCCTAACATTCAAAATGAAATTAAGTTATAACTTTACTTATACAGGAATCGTTAACTTCATAAAATCATTTCATACAAAAAAAATGTGTAGCGAGTTCCAGTAAATTAATGTTTATCCAAATTCTTTACTCCTCGGTGAAATATTGACAGTTGACTTGTGAAGTAGAAACATTAGGAATACTGTACAACAATACATTTCAGAAATGGCGTATATCAGATGTGGATACATAAAAAATCCAAGGTGTACTGTTGGATAAACAGTATAGCTAACCAGTACACCACGTATAAATTTCTGATCTTTTATTGATGATGAAGCAGATGTGATATGGATATGTGATGCAATCATTTGGTAAAAAGATTTTGAGCAGACCAGGATCAATTTAAACATAGACCTAAAACGAAGATTTAAACAATCTATAATGGCAAAAACTGGCGAACAGTAGCAGGTTGAAAACCCGCGTATAACACAAAAGAGTTCCACAAAATTAGATAAGTCGTACATAAAATATTTCTGATAACAGCACACAAGGTACATTTGAAAATTTTAAAAATCAAATTCTTACCAATACCAATATATTGAAACATCAAGTTAGATATTTACTTAGGCTTTTGAACTCATTTATAACTGCTTTATCAACGAAAAAAGAACTCTTAAATTTACTTACCTTGTCATTGGTCATTTTCAAAATTATTTTGTTATAAAACATTCTTATTGTACTCAAAAGTACTCTTAAATTGATAACAATACCAAAATTTGTCTATTTTCATTTCCCTTCATTTTTGTTTCACTGAAACAATACCCATTAGCAAAGCTTGGACAAACATCAATTCGTATCACTCCTTTCTGTACTTTAATTTTAAAATCAGAGTTGAAGATTTTTCACTTTTCCCTGGTTTCCATGGCAATGATTGATTATTTGAAAATTTTAAATGCGAATACCACAACTTCACTTACTAATCACTAAGATAAAAAAGTTTCATGACGAATGTTTAAGGGGCCATGCAGAGAGAACACTTGCGGACAAAAATCCTCGCTTTTTGCATGTTTCCATGGCAACGGTAGCCATTTTGAAACTGAATGACCACACGACACAACTACAACCAGTGATCGTCCTTTGAGGAAAGTTTCAGGAATATTGTCCCAGCCATCTACGAGAAACATCCTGGACATAAAAAAAAAAACATGCGTTCAGTCGCAATATGTCGTCCTCGACTTCGTTCGGGGCGACATAATAATCTTTAAAAGTTCGGCTATTTATGTCTATAAAGAGTTTCTTTTTTTCTGCAATTAACTCTCTTCCCCGCAGTCACACACTTTAACGCATAAACCACTTCCTATTTCTAACTCAAAATCACGCATTTACCGTTTCCCCGCAATCACGCCTTTTCACGCACTTAAAAAAATTCATTTAATCTTCATATTGCTAAATTACAACTATATTATACATGTACTTGCTTAAATCTCACAAAATAAGAAAAGTTATTTTCTAATTAAATATTACGTCATAATATTATTTACGTTAAACTTTAGAGAAACTTGTACCCTGCTATAAAGTGCGTGCGGGGAAATAACGTAATATTTCTTATGAAGCGAGTATTCAGTGTTCATGTTGAATAACAATTCTGTAAGTTGTAACGGGTTAATATGGTATTGATATTTTTGTTATTGATATAAGTACATGTAAGGTCCTTACAACATGTTATGCATGTACATTGTATTATCTTGAGTGAGAATTGTACATATCAGTTGATAAGAATGTTAGTAAAGGTTACTCTAAGCCTTACCTGTTTCAAGTTTCCGGAATGGACACAAAACATTTTAAAGGTTGGTGATTTTTTCATATCTAAACAGGATATCCTTTCGAATTTAGAAGACTTTCAAATATTTTTTTTTCAATTTTTCTTAATTCTTATATTTAAAGAATGAAATCGATAGTCATTCATATTAAACCGTGTGACCATACTTTGGCAGATAACACTTTTTGAACCTCCAATTGATTATATAGAAAATCGTTAATAAGTAGAACTTTGGTAGCTATGAAATGTTCTTTATAAAGTAATATTCTCTGCAAAAGAAACAATAAGGCGGAGCATCACCTCGAAAAGAACATATTTATTAATCAAGGCAGTTTTCGACATCGGTCCCTATGCAAATCACGTCACTTCTATTTCGCACAGAATTAACTAACCCATCCACTGACACACGTTTCCTTTAATACACTCATCGTGTCTAGTATCCCCTTCAACTTTGTTTCAACGGGATAACAATTGTATTTTATAATGAACTTAGCTTTGCTTAAGCATTGCTTCTGTAGAAAAGACAGGAGTAAGCAATTGTTTTCTAACCGATCAAATGGAACCTTTGAAACTAAAAATTAACAAGCTAATTCAGAGAATTCGTGTCCCCCGCTTAGGGAAAAAGTCGGCTCCCCCTAACTGAATTTGTAGAATTATTAAAAGTATACATGTATACTGAAGGAAATAAAATACATGTATGTCAATATGCATATAAAGATTTGATTGCTTATTCTTTATTATGTGTATAGAAGATTTTTTTATATGGAATATTTATCACACTGTAATGATGATTTTATAACCTCATAAATTTTTCATTTCACATGCTGAATACTATCATTTAGTAAAAAAAAAGTCTTTAAAAAAAAAAAAAAAAAGAAAGAAAGGTTCGACCGAGATTCGATCCCGGGACGTCTTGCATTGGAAGCGAGAGACATAACCACTACACCACGGAGTCGCTTTACGTGTTTGGAAGTATATGCAGAAATGAAGTCACATACATGTATATATTCATGTTTTCATGTTCGGTATTCTCAAAATTTTACAAAATCCATGGTGTTTGATTTATTTAGCATTTATTAAAGAGTGCTAATAGATGTAATAAGAACATAAATTCCGCCGAGAACCTGTTTTATACGCAATAACTCTCCTCATGCCCCTGCGCTAAAAATAGCGACATGGAATACTATAAATACTAATAAAACAAACGGGGCGGGGCACTTTGAGAGGGGCGAGAGACGTCCTAGGGAGTTTTGGTATAAAATTACATTGCATAAGCTCAAAATCTTCTTGAAATATCGCCCGGAAATGATAGTGTTACACACAGACAGAATGTATAAATTTACGACCTTGAACTTTGACCTTTTGACCTCAAAATCAATAGGGGTCTTCTTTAGGCCACAGGGAGTTGTTACATAAAATTTCATTGCAATAGCTCAAATGGTTCTAGAGATATCGTGTGGAAACGAAAGTGTTTTAACAGACAGAATTTGCTTATTTATGACCTTGACCTTTGACCTTTTGACCTCAAAATCAATAGGGGTCTTCTTTAGTCCAGAGGGAGTTGCTATGCTAAATTTCATTGCAAAAGCTCAAAGGGTTCTCGAGATATCGTGTGGAAACGAAAGCGTTACAGACAGACAGAAAGACGGACGGACGGACGGACGGACGGACGGACGGACGGACGGACGGACAAACCCAAATTAATATCCCCCACTTTTCAAGCGGGGGACAAAAAAGTTAAAGCACCTTTACATGTAATCTAAATAGTTTTTGACAACTAAAACATTTATATGAATAATTTAAAGGAAGAAAACGAATAAATTAGCATCGTTAAATGGATCCCTTGACAATTAAAGCTTGTCAATTACTTTGATGGAAAGAGAGAGAAAGAGAAATCATGTCCTTTCATCGAACGACCAACGGTTAAAAATTTTTTTAAATACAGGTGTAAAATTTTTTGCCATTGCTAACATAGTTGCTATTTTTTAAATTTCCACATATTTCCTGTGTTTTGGTTGTTTATTAGTGTTGGCTTTCGCTGTCCTGTTTTACTTGAAGTGTTATCAGGTCAGGGGGTGCGATGACATCAGTAGTCAGGCGTGTCATGATATGATGTCACAGAACGAGGATCTATGTAATGATGCTTGTCTCTCCAGTGTTTGTCCGCGAACGTGTGGAAAGTGTGGTAATTATTTTAGCCATAAAAATGTATATGTTTTCTCTGTAAGCATTTGTTTGAAACTTTTGACACATTGGTATGAAAACCTATTATAATTTATGCATAAAAGCACATGGTTCTTTTCTTTTCAAGGCCTGTACTTTATTAAATGTAAGAAATATATCAAACGTAGCTTTCTAGATATGTTAGTCTGTTCAAAACATCAGGTTCATGTCGATCCATACTTATTTTCAATGTATTGTGTTTACATAATATTGAGCATTTATTATGCTTCTAATTTCATATATGTTTAAAATGCACATATACTTTATATACTTTACATAGCAATTCGATCAATTATAAACATCACAACATATCTAACTAATTTTTCTCTATATAAATGGCTAATAGAATAACATGCAGAGGGTTTTTATAAATTTATTTTTTTTTTTAAAGATCAAGTGTTCGTATTATTATGAATGCTTAAAAAATTGATAGAGCCAATTATTGCTTTAAATTGCGATAATTCCATTTCTGCATCCTACTTAAAGGGTATATTCTAAAGTTTTCTTTCCATTTTCAGCTTTAAAATGTTATTCCTGCCACGAAGTTGATAAACTGAACAATTGTAACACTACCACGGAATGTCCTTCGAACGAACATGTTTGTATATATTATCTCCTGATCACTGGTATTTATAGGACACACGGTACAGAAACTTAATTTTAATGTGAAAATTTTCTTTTGCCATTGAATTATTTTACAATCTGTTTAAAAATCAGATTCTTTGATCCGCTCACATCGATCGCTACGTAGCGATCTATGAGAGCGGATCAAAGAATCTTATCTTAATCAGAATGATTTATATTATATGTATTGACTCAATACTTTCTCTATATTCCAGCAATGCATTTCTGTGAAATCATTCAACAGCGATTTTAAGGAAGTCTACAAACTAGGCTGTGCTCTTGGAACTGTAAGATTTCCCATGTAAAAGTATCAAGTTTTCTTTATTAAATGGAACTGTACATTCCCATCAAATTAAAACAAAATTTCTTGTGTTCGTGCAACAATTGATATGAATCATTAAAATAATTGTAAAAGTATGTATATATTTATATGATTAGTATGTATCTGCATTTATCCGTTTTTATGGCCTATAAACTTCTGATCTACCAAATCCGAACTTGCAATTAAACTGAAATATTTTATTAGATATGTGACAGTCCAGGTTTAGAAACATCATGTTGTACGTCAGATTTGTGTAATAATCACAGAATTACAACAACAACAACAACAACGACGACGACAACAACAAAAATACCACCAACAACGACAACATCAACGACAACAACATTATCACCATCTCCACCAACACTGTCATTATCACCACAGACACAGACTTTACCAACAACACAAACAACCAGGAATCCGACAACAATACATGTAACAACAGAGGAGTCCACTCTAACAACAAATACAATACCAGAAACAACAACCGAAGAAACTGATGGAGGTACTTACATGTATTTAAGGAATGTTTTTAAGTTTTGTGTGAGTTATTGGCGTGTAAATCACAAAGACTTGTCACGTAGGCATTTTTCATGAAATGCGTTATTAGCAGCTGGCTTACTAGAAAAACACAGCAAATGTAAATATTAAAGAAAAAACACTTTTTGTGAACATCGATAAGGCGGAAAACTGATGATGATATGAAAGATATAACAGGTCTTTATCCATAAATCTGACAGAAATTGTTATTTACAGTTCTTTTAGTCGGGAAGCGCCAACACATTGATCCTTTCTGTGTTGAAAATTCTCCGATGATTTGTCAGGATCTTATACGTTCGGACCCCTCTTCCTGTTCTAAGGATTGTATTATGTCCTTGTGTCCAGTTTCCTGTGGAAAATGCAGTACGTTTGTAAAATGATGTTCATTTATTTATCGTCTGTCATTTTGCTTTTATTAATGTTTAAGACTTAATGTTTCATTGAAGAGAATTACCACATTCCTTGATATAGTCTAGAAAGGTGTACATGATTCCATTGTTCTAGTGGATATGTTTGAATACAATAAATATCAACCTTTTCTTTTTATCATAGTGACATGTTACAATTGTCCATACGTTGCAGACTCAGAATTGTGCAACATGACAACACTTTGTAGACATGATGAGGTGGGTTCATTTTCAATTTTCAGCCCCTTAAGTATCTAAAATCTATATTAAGGTCTTTATAAACCCATGCAAAGAACTAAAAAGTGGATTATTTTCATTTTTTTAAATACTATAGATTGCAGTTTATTGTGAAGTTTTACGTTACGTCACGATCAAATTTGACAACTGCGCTGAAGGTAAATAGTACACGCCTCCTAACCGCAAGCTTTACGACTGGAACTTACTTCTAATCGCTGATTGGTTGCTCGTACAACAGACTATTTCTGTGTCAATGTTGATAATATGAATTGACGAATCACGTGAAATGTTTAAGCTGGATGCATCTGTCGAAAAAGATCGTGACGTAATGCAAAACTTCACACTGAACTGAAATTGATAGTATAGTAAACTTAAAGTATATCCAACTTGTAGTGGTTAAGATTAACAGGGCTACATTTGTTTTGGGTATTTTTTCCAAGACTTTTTATTTTTAAAAAATGGGAAAAAACAGGTGGCAATATATATTTTAATTTTAGTTCTTTGTTTTTTAGTTTTGCTATGGACTTGAGACGGTCAACTCTTATAAAGAGCATGGATTTAGACTCGGTTGTGCTCCACAAGCGGTAAATTTGGTTACCATCACACAATCCCTATAAACAACACAATTATGCATATTTTTTGTTTTAATTTATTAACGTTTCACAGCTAAAAGATTTACTGCGAGAGAAGGTATTCAATTTTGCGATCAAAAATTATGTAACAGGAAATTTCTTTGGTCTATATGCTTATAATTTGAAAGAACAAATTAAACTAATAGATTGTCTTCTAATCAAGTATCATTTTTTCTAAAAGGATTGTTTTTTATAAGGTTTGTCGCAGGAAACAGAGCTAAGCAGTTCACGTGCATCACATACCTCTATATAATTCAAGGTTTGCGACTCCATTGCAACTATTTCTACGAACAACTTTGGAAGGAGATCACAGAGAGCTTTAGTCGGCGGTTGCTGCAGTAAGAATCTATGTAATACTCACATAAAGCCGCTTACAACCACAAAAGCTGTACCAATGAATGTAAGGACAACGCCAAAACCTTCCACGACAGCAGCAAGGACAACAGTGAACTGTAGGTTTTTTACTGATTTTTCAATGAAGGGTTTATTCTGAGTTCGATCGGTTGATGAATGATTAGTAAAGCCTATTTAATGAATTTGTTATCTTTCATGCTTATTTTTCGTAAGTATGAAGTGTTGCATTTCAATTTATTAAATGCAAAACAGCGCTTTTTTTCAACAGAAAAATAACCTTTTGGAATAAATGTAAAACATAGTCCCAACTATACAAAATGAATATCATGCTTGTATCAATATCAATATGTTTTTAAAAAGAGATAGAAAAAAGAGAGATAAGAAAAAAGACAATATTTTCTTAAATGCATAAATTGAGACTCGCAGCCATAGATGTGAACATGTACACCTTATAAAGCTAAGACACTGTAATCTTTTTTGACCCCCTTTTTGCAAAAGTGAGGGGACATTAAATCTCATTCGTCGATCCGTCCGTCAGTCTGTCCGCCTGTCACAAAAACTTTAACCTTGGTCATAACTTTGGAACTAGAAAATATTTAACTTTCATATTTCACATGTGTATTACCTTACCTGAGATACAAGAACTTTCAAATATACTATAATTTTGACAATGTGATATTTACCTTGAACTTTGACCTACTTTTCAAAACTTTAAAAATTACATTTACCATAACTTTTGAAAGAGATGAGAAAAGGCTTTCTTATTGCACATGCCATTGTGTATTACCTGTGATAAGGCCTTTCTAAATGCACAGATTTTTAATCCCCATCACCTTGACCATGAAACTTTTTCTACTTTTAAAAATTCTTGTCTTTCCTTATAACTTTTGATAGAAAAGAGATAGAATTTGTGTATTGATGTAACAAGATGTTTCTGAGCATGCTATAATTTTTTTGTCACTTGACCTTAGGTCATGTTTGACATAATTTAAAAAAATCAACTTTGGCGATTACTTTTAATGGTATATGATAGGGCGTACATATTTGACACAATATGCCATAAATGATGGCATCCCATACACCATACACTAATAGATACCGAAAGCGGTGGACAACAATTCTTTGAATTTGTTTTTTGTAGCATGTCAATGTCCAAAACATGCTTTCACCTACAAAAATGACTGCTTCTTTGTTTCAAATGCGACATATACAAGAATGGCAGCAAAGGTAAACAAAATTATACTGATTTGTAAGATTTTATTTAATTTAAAACATAAGTATTCATTACTGTTGTGACAAAGAATAAGCCCAACTCTCTACAAGACGTAAGCTGTATTTCATTTCCGAATTTGTTTTTTTGAATTTTCAACGTCTAAAGTTTTCATCTCCAATCGGAAACAAAAAAAGAAAAATTGTCGGAAATGAAATTTTAAAAATATGTCGAAAATAATATGTAGATTTCTGGAGATGAAAAGCAGCGAAGAAATCCATGCTTTTACCATCTCATCAGGAAATAATTATTTTCTTACTTGAATTTTTGTACTATTATTTTCAGTCATTCTGTCAGACTCACTGTGCTAATCTGGCACGATTTGATTCTACAGATGAATTGAATGATATTGAGAGACAAGTTCGTAATTATATTCGCAATTCCAATCATCGACGATTTATCCTTGATACGTGTAGGTCTAAAATCCTTCTCTTATACTTTTTTATTCTTTATAATCTTTCATTTTAAACTGTCTCAAAACTTCTGAATACGGTTCATCTTATTCATCAAATAGCTATAGATAAATGATATTCGCAGAAACACTACAAGTAATATATAAAAAGTAAACCAAATGTAGTTTTCTGATTAAATTTAATCAGAATCGTTGTATACTTTATTATAAAAGCTAGATAATGACAAATGACAATGAATTAAACATGAATTAGTTCAAAATCCCTCCAATGCTTTAGATCCGGGTTTTGCCTACATGTCTACATATATAGACGCCATTTACGACACCAGGCGGCATTGGATATGGGAATCCACAGGAGACAGGATCTCGCATGCCCTCTTTAGAAATCAGACAGTACCTAAAAACTCCGTCCATGAGTGCGCAGTCTCCGCATATCTCTTCAGATCACACATATCACCAATTGACTGTAACTCCCTCCATCCAGCGCTCTGTCGTCTAGAAAGTTCTTAAAACTGTATTACTGAGAAACAAAACAAACTGTACGCTTCTAATTAATAAAGAATATAAAAATATACATGCTTTTGTATTGAAACAATAGTAAATGCTAAGAATTTATTGTAATTTGAAATTAAAGACGGGTAAAACTCAAGACAATGCAGGTATTCTGAGAAAATCATTGTGCTTCATTGTTATTTTTTACCAGCTCTTTTAAGGGGATTGGCAACGTTTCTGGTTTATGGACAGAATTATACAGTAATCTTTCATGGGTTTTCACTGTGCATTAACAGACAAGAAATGACTCTATCAACACATCTTTCCATGCTCAAAATTTAAAAAATGCTCAAAATTAACATTTGTCATTTAATATTGGTTCCAATGTAAAATGAGAAATATCTTAAATCATTAGTTTTAAAGGAGCAAATTTTGACTAATTAAGATATTTAATTAACAATTATATGATACATTTTCTTGTATGTCAATTTTATATGATTTCCTGATAAAAATGAAGTATTTACCAATATTTATACCGATAATGTACCTCTTTATGCTTCTCTTTTCTATTTAGGACTTACTGCCCTTTGTCCCACTTTATTCTGCTATTTAAAAATTAACAAAGGCAGTTGTAAATTGCACATTTAATTATACCCCTGCTCCAAAGGAGTGGAGGGTATACTGTTTTACCCTTGTGTGTTTGTCTAGCTGTCTGTCCGTCTGTAAAAAATTTTTGTCACAGTTTTCTCAGCAACTACTTATCACAGATGCTTGAAATTTCAACACAATTTTTTCAGAGGTATGCCATGTGATGGAATTCATTTTTGTTCAAATCCAATGTCAACTTCCTGTTTATCCATGTGTCTGTCCGTTTCAGACACAACAAATTTTTGATCCAGTTTTCTCAGCAGCTACTCATCACAGATGCTTGAAATTTTAACACAATCCTCTGAGGTATGCCATATGTTGGGATTAATTTTTGTTGGAATCAGAATGTCAACTTCCTGTTTATCCATGCGTCTGTCCGTTTCATACACGATAAATTTTTGACGCAGTTTTCTCAGCAACTACTCATCATAGATGCTTGAAATTTTAACACAATCTTTTTTGAGTATGCCATATGCTGGGATTAATTTTTGTTCGATTCCGATGTCAACTTCCTGTTTATAGTTTATACGTGTGTCTGTCGGTACCATACACAAAAATTATTTTTGTCACAGTTTTCACAGCAACTACTCAATACAGATGCTTGAAATTCTAGCACATACTTTGTCGAGGCATGCCATATGGTTGGATTAATTTTCATATGAATCTGATGCCAACCTCCTATTTATCTGTGCATCTGCCTGTAATTGAACTTGTGTATATTAACATGATAGTGTATATTCACATCAGAGCGGGGGTATTATTATTTAGTATTGGCTCACAGACGTCTTGTTAGTCGTGCATGTTTTTAAGGAATACACATATGTTTCCAATGATTTTCTTATTAGGAGTCACCCTTGCTTTGCCTTCATGTGTTCTCTCAGAGAGCAACTTTAACACCCCATTTTCAGAGTCTCTTTTATCAGCTAGTAGAAGATGCGATAAGGAAAGTCCAGACTTGGCGATACGAGTCATCATCATTTTAGAAATAACTTTATTTTCCACTAAGCATATTAGTGATGAATTGTTTTTCTGCACTTTCTCATGATACTGAATAATACTGATGTATGAGTCAAGTGAAAAACTGTGTTGTAGAAGGAGGTCCTCTGAGAAGGCCTGAGAATTTACAAGTTGACGAAGAGATCTTGCATCAGATGCTGCATCATGTGCACAGTAGTATGTTTGAAGGAGACTTTTAACCAGATCAGTCTGCTTGTCGGAGGAGAGTCCGGGCACACTTTTCCTAAATAGTGGAAGAGTATCGACAAATCCTTGAATAACTTTCCCAGCATCATCCTGTAGTTTGTTTCCTACTAACGCACGGCAAAAGACATTTGCATCAAATCTAGCATTATGAGCCATCAACACTACTGGCTTGTGAATTGAAGACAACCAATGTAAAAAGTTCCCAAGTCCTTCACATGGGGGTGCTGCTTGAATTGGTTGACCTTCTTTATACATCTGGTTCCCAGCAACAGTAAGACCAGTCAGAGCAATAGCACTCGTTGAAATTCGTTTGGAAGGTAGAAGATACTCGCTGAAACTGCATTCGTCTGTGTATGTTGCCCCAATTTGAGTAATTTCACAATCTTGACCTGTGAAGTACAATGAGATAAAAAATATTTTACACATCAAACTATTAATATGCCATGCATACTTTTAAATTTGCTTAGAGAAAATTAATTCAAAAATCAAATTAAGATTATATTATTTCTAAAACCTTCAAACGCAATATTTTTATGACAAAACGTACCAAGTCCAGTAGTTTCCAGATCAAATGCCACATAAGCATAATCCATTCCAGGCTTTATCACTGTGCAGGTTGGTTCAGTTATAGGTGGTGGTATTTCACAGACATCATCACTGCATATGTTGTTATTCATGTCCACACCAGTTTCATATGATACTCCTTCTCTCACTTCGCATGTTTTCTGATGTTTACTTTGTTGCTCCTTTTTCTCTCTCCTCCTCCTTTTGAACTCAACTGTGCTTTCTCTTTCTCTTGCCTTCTCTCTCTGTTGGTCATAATCCTTTGAAATCTTTTTGGTAATTTCTCCAGGAGATAACATCACAGATTGACACACCTGCAATTAATATATACATATTCAATGGAATTTTCAAGAAAAAAACAAAATGCAAATGTCATGTAATTGTGGACCTATTTTAATTCATTTTAAAATACTTACTTCAGAAACGTATCCATAACCCAGGTTTTTTTGGGCAATGGCGGCTGCAACTCGATAGTCATTGCTCTGTGACCCAGAGTAGAAGTTGGATTTGGGTGCCTTGCTGGAAACTGTATTGTTCAGGCTCTCGTTAGGCTGAGAACTACCTAAATGGGTTAACTTATCAGCTTCACTTGCGTATTTGTTCAGCAAATCCATAACGGAAGTCTTTAAATTTTCATCACAAAGGTACCTGCTGTAGGGAAGGTTTTTGGGTTTGTACTTTAGTGGGTTCTGCAAATATCCACACCATGAACCACAATATGAATGGTCTCCAAATACATGTTTACCCAGTGCCAATAAATTTGTCTTCATTTCCTCCGCATCTTCCTGATGTTGTGATACACAGTATCGAAAACATTTCGATAAGTGTGCAATCGTTTTTGGTGTGAGCTCCTTGAAATTCTTTGCTTTCCTGAGATCATATAGTTTATTGGTAAAGTCCTTGAGAAGGTGATTTCTGTCACATTGCTTTTGTAGGTCAGGTTTTACTTCTGCACGGGCTCTGGAAATTGTTGTTGAGTCGTTGTCCATTATAATAGTTCCAACACTTACATCATTTCTTTCCAGATTTTTCAACATGGAAATACACATATCTGCTTCCATAGCCTTCGAACTACCTTCCCAGTTCTTTCTACAATCATGGTCTTCCACACTGCATCTCTTCTTTGTTGCAAGGTCACACTTTCTGCAGTATTTATTCCTAGTTGAAAACGCAATGCATTTCCCAGTTTTCTTTCCAATGAAAGAAGCATGACCTGAAAAAGATATATAAATATAAATAGATCATCAAATTCTATTAACCCTAAGAATAACAGAGAAACAAAATATGTCTGATTCAATTAATTATTACTTAGTCTTCATTTTTTTAACAAGTGAAAATGCTAGAAAACTTTATAAACATACTCAGATATTCTACACTACTTAAAAAAATAACCCACATGTATATGTTTATTTATATTTTTTTATAAATTTTTCCAAAAAAATTTTCTCAAATAGTAATGCAAACCTTTTCCTCATGAACTCAAATAATGAACATGGACACCTCATGACTTAAAAAATATAATGAAATCAATTTTTAATTATCATTCAAAATCATATAATCTGTGATTTGTCATCAGATAAATAATATAAACATAACAAATTAGTCTAATATTTGAAAAGTCATGAGGTACATGAACTACAATTCTTCATGTTTGCACATATTTATAATGAAGCATGAACACACTTCATTTAATAGATAATAAAATGCTTTCTTTGGTTGTTAGTACATGAATTTATGTTGCATCTATTGCAGAAAAATTACATACCCTGCTTACGAGGGTTATGTATTTTTTCTGCAATAGCTCCGACATTAATTCCCATACATTATTTTTCTTGCGTATCAAAGTGTTCATTGGAAAAATACTCTCTTTAATGAATTAAAAATATTTAACTGCTAACAAAAATTTCATTTTATTATGTTTGCTAATTGTAGAGGGTATATAATATATTTATCATTACAACAGTAACTTGATCCGAAGAGCCGTATCACATTTCATTAACAGGTGCTTCGTGTCTTGTTAAATCTGATCATTTGCCCCTGTCAATTCGACTTGATACGACTCTTCTGATTACATTATTTTTATAATAATAAATATTTATCCAGAAACAGATTATTATATTTCATAGAGTGAAATTATAAATATGAAGTTCTTTATTTTGCAAATAATTACCAGAAAGACTACTGTAAGATTTCCCTGATCCCCGTTTTTGCCAGCCACCATCAAATGATGCAGATACAGGAGATTCTCTGAAGTACAAAAAATAATGTATTATAAGGTAGACAGCGTACAAATTTATATCTTGTGAGTGTAACAGAAACTTCTTATTTTCTACAACTGTCCATTATGATACAGGTGAAGAAAAAGCTTTCTTCCATTATTTACATGATATCTGAATAAGTATACATTTCCCTTTATATGAATTTATTAAAATTATTTTTTTTGGGTCTTACTCTGTCAATTCTCGTTCTCTAACAGCAGCATCAGAACAACTGGAATGAGCAATTTCCTCAACAGCCTGTCCTATTTCCCTCTCTCTTTTCTTGAGTGTTGTTTTGGAACAAGGGGGTATGTTCAGTGTAGACAATAGGTTGGATACTTTCCTTTCTCCTATACCACTGTGAAGCATACCTGAATTGCAAAACAAGTATGAAAAAAGTTTCTTGAGTACTCTTATAAAACATTTGCCATTAATGGTACATGTATTTAAAATATATGATTTCATGGTATGTCAAACTAACATCTACATTGATATCTTTTTATATTTCTTGAACAATATTGTTATACATTTTACTGCACCCAAAGCTAACTTCGTGTTAACATCCCTTGTTTTTCTTCCCCAAATGATTCCTTTGGTGCACTCTGTCTTTTGCCCGTTGGCACAACTGTCTGTCCATCACACAGTTGACATCTGATGGTCAGTAAGCTGCCTAAACCATAACGTTTCTCATGCACTATATTTGTAATGTTTAAAGGTATAGATGAATGGCACACTGAACATCCTTCACAGAGTTTGTCCACAAGAAACCCCAATTCTATAATTCGCCTACCCTGCCTCCAATTTGAATTTGTCTCTGTTTCATAGTCACAATCCCCCTCTTCTTCTTCCAATTCATCACTGCATAAATTGTTACTATTTTCTGTACTATTATTTTGTGACATACTAGTATTTCCATCATCGTCTTCTAATAATGACACTGGCTCACTGACATACTCAATATTTTCACACTGACTTGCAGGTCTCAAAGAATAAGAATGGTCATTCACAATCTTCCTAACATTGTTTTCTATAAAGCAGTCGATTCTTCTTTTCTTTGATTCTGATATATATCTACCTGTTGAAACGGAACGGTATCGCTTCATCGTTTAACTGTATAAATATGAAACTTCAACATCACTTCAATCCCGAATGTTTCAGCTGTTTTTAACCGGAAACAAACATTTTTACTCTCCGCAACGCTGAAGATTTCCAATCACGGGACATCACTCTCGATTGAAACAATTCATGAACGATAACTCTAAATCATGTGTACAAAAGAGAAAATGCAAGTACGGAATTTCTAAACCCGGAATGCTTCGTTGCCAAAGTCCTTAACAGGTCTGACGTAAAGCCTGTAAAACTAAATTCAAACCATTAAGAGAGCAATAAAAAAGGCAAATAATGAATACGGAAAAAGACATTTATTCCATAATTATTTATATTCCATTGATATTTTGAATCTGAATTACAAAATTAAATGTGCTTTATGTTAAAACTTTACTGGCAGACCAAGGCAACATAGCAGCTCTGTTTGTTTCCACTGCAGAAGGTCCACTGAGGCCCAAAAATCGACGGTGTTTCCAGAAAAAGATGACAGACGGTAACAGGCTGAAGCAAGTTCCTTTTACGCATCCAAACAGTAGTGTTGAAAAAAAGCAGTCGAGCGTCCAGGGCCCCGTCTGAGAATTTGGCGATTTTTGACTTGTTTAACTCCGCAACCATGCATATGCGTTAAATGTTGCGCATATACAAAGAAAAAAATATCTTTAAACAGCTCCGGAATGTTCGGAGTGCTGCAGACCAGGTCATTTCCACCAATGTGTATAAATAGTAGATCCGATCTTACGGGAAATGATGTGAATTGTCGTAGGGAGCTTATTCTGCTAAAT
>NW_026924247.1:0-17500 GCF_032062105.1 Saccostrea cuccullata
TTGTTTTATGTTATTTTTTGATAGTGTAGAAAAGATGATATGATCATTAGGCACATTCATTCATGTGCGCATGCGTGAATATGAAAATTTGAATATAATTCAATCTTTGACATTGTTAAGTCAATGATAGAGGTCTATTTTATAGAAGGCTTATAGGGAAGATGGCACATTGAAAGGGAGTTGGGAGCGTTTGGGGTATCCCTACGTGTTCCCGTTATAATTAGCACTAGTTATTATTGGGTTTTTCTTACCAATTTTGTACGCGCAATTTCTCGAGAACGGCTCGATTCGACTTTCATGAAACTTTCATCTTATATACATCAAAAAATCTAGACCTATATTTTTTTATTTTGATGACGTCACTTCCGGTTTGGAGTTTTCTGCGATTTAGTGATTTTTACAGGGTCACTTTGTCCGGCAGTTTTCCCAACAAGCACTTAACACAGAAGCTTGAAATTTTCAGTGATGTTAGAGCAACTTTTGGAGAAGTGCACTAAGTATATCACAACCACCGGAAGTACGAAGCGCCGACGCTCGCTATGGCCCGAAAATAGTCCTATCGAGAATTTCAAAATTTTAAGCGCCTTTTCAACGATAACTTTTTACCTAGAAATATTTTGTTAAAGCATGTAGAACAAAAAAGGTGTAAAATTTTAAGATCTTTCAAATGGCATTTCGAAACGGGCTGGCCCCTTAAATTAGGGGTCTTAAGGGGCCAAAAGTTTTTCCTTAATATCTCAAAAAGTATTGAGAATTTGTGATACATCAAAGAAGCAAAATTGTTCAAAATGTCAAGCTTGATCTATTGAAGTCGTCAAAATACGTCAGGCGTTGTCACTTCCGGTCGAACCGGAAGTAGTCGGAAAACGCGTATTTTTGCCGTTCTTGACAAGTTTTCTGGTAACATATGTCTCTGGGAGCATTAAAACTAATTTTCCGTCCGTCCTGCCAAAATCCACGATCTTCTCCCATTCTGGCCGTGGTTGAACGAGGAGAGAATTCTTCGTAGCTCATTAAAAAATTGACCAATGCGAGTAAGGCATAGTCGGATGATAAACTTTATCGCGACCTTTGGATGTCTAATCGCAGTAAAGGAAATGTTTCTTGTATACTGTTGACGGCAGTTGTTGATTTCAATTGCGATGGAAACAAAACTTGCCACTGGCTGAATATGACGTCACAATAGAGAGGCGTAAATATTCAAGATTACGACACTTTTTGTGATCAAGCAGCCACGGGTAGGAGAGAGCTATGCGGACTCCGGACCGTGGCTTGAGACGATGTAAGAAAGTATATTTATTAAAACATTGTACACATTACATATCGTATCTAGCCCAGTTACACTTAAGCAGTGAAACGGAAATTAAGTTTTAAGTTTGAAACTGAATTGCAACATACTACTACATGAAAGTTAGAGTAGTTTTTTACATTTCATGTATCCGTATGTCAGAATGGTTTAATCAAACGCTCAGCTGCCTCCATAAACCCCTACTCACGAAATGGCGGAGTTGACAGAGACAGCCGCCATCTTGGGCCCGCTTCAGATTTTCAAATATTAATATCTAGAGTTCAGATTAACCAATATTCAAACAACTTATATAGTAAGCATCAACAGAAGGGTTACTATTAATACTCCAAAAATAAATGAAAAATATTGGAAAACAAAAAAGTTAGAAAATAAGCTTTTTTCAGTTCGCATCTCCTAACGACAGGAAGTATTGACGAGGAACGAAAATTTCATGTCATTTCATCCAGTAGTCTTCGAGAAATCGCGTGCACAAAATTAGAAAGTCAAAAAATAATAATAATAATAAGAAACAATAGAATCACTATAAGGTCTTCCGTGAAGACGGAAGACCTTATTATAAGAAACAACAGAATCACTATAAGGTCTTCCGTGAAGACGGAAGACCTTAATAATAAGAAACAGTAGAATCACTATAAGGTCTTCCGTGAAGACGGAAGACCTTAATAAATAAGAAACAATAGAATCACTATAAAGTCTTCCGTGAAGACGGAAGACCTTAACTAGATGCGTTCTTGTTGCTAGAGCAACAAGCGGTCTTCCGACCGACTTTTCGTAAAAGTTCTATGCTGCGTAATCCCAAGAAATAGATTTCAGAACGTATTTGTTTTGGTTACATTTATTCACAGCAGTCTCTCAACATACATCATGATAATTACAGGTATTCCTCAAAACATCTCAAAAATAGCTTTTAAAAATCGGAAAAATATTCCATACGTGTTATAAAAGAAATAATTAAAAAAGTCATTTGCAACTGAAAAAAACATAAACAAAGAAAAAATTTTTGAAACGCCTCAAGCCCCTGACAGTGAGACAAAGTTTGGTTCGGTCATATCTTTTCAATATATGCACGCATCAAGATACTGAACACATATTTGGAATTCTCATAAGACATACTATAAATCTTGTAAATCCTAAAGAAAAATATTGAAAAACAAAAAAGTTGAAAATTGGGACGTTTTGAATTCACTTCCGTTTGCGACCGGAAGTGCCGACGACGAAAAATAAAGGTCGTTCCCCATAACGGAGTTCAATGTTCTATCATCTCAGTGAGTTTCACTTTCATATCTTTAGCCATTCTCGGAAAAACTGCTGGACAAAATGCCTTTTAAAAAATACAAAAATCCCCAAAAATCGCGAAAGAAAGTGAATTTGAAAAAAAATGAAAAAACACGTCTGGAGATATTCCCATGATGCATTATCCCTGTGAAAATCTTTGAAATCCGTCCACGCACAGCTGAGATATCAGCTGTACTATGAAGAAAGAATAATAATAATAACTAGATGTGAAACTCGTTGCGAGCAACGAGAGGTCTTCCGTCCGATTCCGGAAAGAAAACGTAAAATTGGGCTGAAAAAGTAAAAAAAAAAAGATTTGCATACAAAGGGGGATTGAACTCAAGTCGCCAGCATGAAATTCCAACGCACTAAATATTACGCTATCGGGACCTCTACTCTAAATCTACTTATATATATCTACGAAACAGTGATTCTCTCTTAAAATTATGAAAGGCGGGTCACTATTTAAAATATAGCACCAAACGCCACGATTTAATCTTCCCGCCTTTTCTTTGGAATGTTCTATTAAATATATGTGTGGTAGCTTCAATGAAATGAAAAAAAAGAACGTTCTTATAGCCTAAGATTCGAGATTTAGAAAGTATATTTAACATATTTTACAAATTCCATATGGTATATATGCCTGGAACACAAAAGCGGTGAAACAGTTATGAATTTTTTAACTTTTTTCAATTTCCTGTTTATCCCCAAAGTGAACTATCCCATTTAGTTAATCGAAAAAGGTTGAAACGTTTCACCGAAAAACATGGCTCGCCCTACCACGGTCAAGGAATCAGATATCATTTATGCTCAATAACTTGAATCAGGTCTTTGAGACAAGAATGCTAAAATAAACTTCATGAAGCGATCTTTTTAAAAAAAATCGTTTTCTTATGTTTGTCTTATTTATCAGTTTAGTATGACACAAGTGTGCATAGGAAAAACAATGGTTAAGATTTATACTGACAATATAAATTCATATTCTTTTTTGAGAAAGTATTACTTATAAGTATGATAAGATCTATTTTTTTTCCTTGGTGCACAAAGATATTAGGTATCAAACTTCCTTTGCACATTCAGTCTTTTCTTTTTCTACTTTGAAAACCAGCCAAAACCAACTATAGAAGACGTTAGTTTGACACAGAATTTCAACGTAACTACGACGTGACAATCCAAGTATTCCTTTACATTTTATTTATCCTTGTGTTACTTTCGTTCAAGCAAACGCTCGGCTGCCTCCGTAAACCCCTATAACAAAATGTCGGCGTTGAAAGAGACAGCCGCCATTTTGGACACGCTTCAGACTTTAACACGCTGATTGCTAATATCTAGAGTTTAAATTTATCAACATTCAAACAAATTATATAGTGAGCATTATAAGGAGGGTTTCTATAAACATACCAAAAATGAATGAAAAATACTGAAAAACAAAAAAGTTAGAAAATACGATTTTTTTAAATTTGCATCTTCTAAAACGACCGGAAGTAATGACGACGCACAAAAAGGCGATTCCGCAAACCAGAAACTCATGTTCTATCATCTCTAATAAGTCTCCAGTTCATATCTTAAGCCATTTTTGACAAAAAGGGGCGACAAAATTGCATTTTAAAATCAGGAAATTGTCCATAACTTGGCACCAGAAGTAAATTTTCCAAATTTCTCTTCGGATGTAACAACTTCATATAATGACACATATTTTGTGAAAGTTTCATTAAAAACCGCTGAATAGTTTTCGAGAAATCGCCTGGACAAAATTTTGTCAAAAAAAAAGAATAATAAGAATAATAATAAGAAACAATAGAATCACTATAAGGTCTTCCGTGAAGACGGAAGACCTTAATAATAGAGAACAGAAGGAAAACAATAAGGTCTTCTGAAGGAAGTCGGAAGACCTTAAAAACAGACGAATAACAGTAAGGTCTTCCGAAGGAAGTCGGAAGACCTTAATAATAGAAAACAGAAGGAAAACAATAAGGTCTTCCGAAGGAAGTCGGAAGACCTTAATTACAAAATGCCGCTTGGGTTCACGTCAAAATATGGCTGAAACAAAATAATTCCTGAATTTTCCCCTTCAATTCGAGCACTTCTGCATTAGACAGGGCTGATGTTTGTTATGAAATGATAAATCATGTGTTAACTTTCTTAGTTTAGCGGAATCATGAACATTTTCGGCGTGATGAATGTTTTGTTTACTGTGGTGATGAGGGCTTCGAGCAGCCGCAGGAACGGATCCAGAAAAAGAAAAGGATTTATGAATGAATAAAAATGATGGAAATTAAGTTTCTATTTTTCTTTATATTATCTAATGAAACTATTAATATGAAAGTAATACATATACAAGAAAACGGGAAATGCTAATAAATGCAGCTGACAGTCGTTATTTTTTAATATGAAATAATTCTAAATAAAATTATTATAAATTCTAGAGACAAAACAGAAGTAAAATGAATGATAGCAAAATATCAAATAACATCAGGGGAACTGAATTTTATGAATGAAACTTTTAAAACATTACCTGTAAGTTGTAAATGTTATATCTGCGACTTGTAAATTACCATTATTTTTGTAGAAAGAATAAAGCCTTATCATTTTCTAAACTTCAAGAAGAGTGTCTTGTCATATAAATGTCAAGGTCATTTTATGTAGAATGTAAAAACATTAAAGCGAAATTAGCATTCATTTCAATAAGTGAGAAAGGTGGGGTGGGGTGGAGGGAATATGTCTTTTACAGTTGACAAAAAAGAAATGGGGGGGGGGGGGAATAAGAAGCACACACATATTATATGTTATAAACATTTTATTTACTAATATCTCGTCTCCATTGAACCAGGGAAGCTTTTCTACAGGTCCTTTCGCCATCCCGAGAAAGACTATACCTGCACACTTGTACAATGGGTTTTCCCCCCGCAAAGTCTATTTATGAGAAAATGAAATGAATATTTTTAGTGTTTATGGAAAAGTTGAACCTACGTTTGCGAAAGTTCTCAGATATTCAAAGATATTTAATTCCTTCTTAATCAAATCAAGAAACTGTTTATATGTAAAATCATCAAAAAGGGGCTTTAACTTTCACCATGAATATCACAGAAAAAAAAGAAAGAAAGACAAAGAAATGTTCAAAATCGAGTTTTTATTCCCTTTTCTGTGACGACCGGAAGTATTGACGATGGAAAAAATGCTCATGGACACATTTTCCAAGTCATGATCTATGATATCTGACACAGTTAACTTTCATATCTTAAGCTGTTCTGGAGAAATGGACCGGACAAAGGTCATTTCCAAAATTTGGTCAATACGATAATAGTAAGAATACTAGATGCGATCTTGTTGCAAGCAACGAGTAGGTCTTCCGTCCGATATCTGATGGAATAAGACCTGTGTTGGGATAATTCCATTGATAGGATAAAAAATGTCAAAGAATTCTTCAAAATATGTATAGAAACACAAAGAAATGTATGATCTATCAATTCCAATCAACTTCCGTTTCTACTCATCCACTTCCGGTGCGACCTTATGTGCTCAAATCTACTTTCAATTCTACATCAAGCATGCAGTAATCATCCATGAAAGTACTCATTTTTAGACAACTTCCAGTTTGAACGAACCGTACTTCCGGTGGAAATATTAAGATGCTACGCATTCTTTAAATCTCTATAATGAACAATTACATTCATTAGAAAATTTTTTAAAAATCACTATACATGTATTTAAACTACACGTACTTCCGGTTTACAACGGAAGTGTCGACGGAAAAAATGAAAAAATTAAAAGTATGCATATTGTTGGGAACATTATTTTGACCATCTTTTGTTCAATACTGCTCATCAAAATATTCACGCTTTTCGAGATATAAGGCGTCACAGATTTAGCATTCTAGCCCCCTGTGACCCTTTATTACGTAACATATGATCAAATTTTTAGTATATTTTGTTGCAAATCGTTAAGTTAAATATCTTTGCTTCAATAATGTATCACAAAATATTATTCATTAAAGAGTTAAAGACGAGAGACTTTTGGCCCCTCTATGCCCCTAATTTGAAGGGCTAACCCCATTTTCTTGATATCAAATGAAAGGTCTTACTATATTGCACATCTTTTATTATATATGTCTTAACAAAATATTAACAAGTAAAAAGATATAAAGGAAAACGTATCAATTTTTGCGAGATGCGTATGAGCCTATTTTTCCAGTCCAGGTGAGCGTCGATGCCTTTTTACCTGGAAAGGTCTATATGCAAAATGTCACATCTACTATCCTTCCTCTACCTTCACTGAAAATCTCAAGTCGATATCTTAAGTCGTTTAGGAGGAGATCTCAGGACAAGCCGACCCTCTAAAAATCAGAAAATCGTCCATATCTCACGACCAGAAGTGACGTCATCAACGACGAAAATTTCCGACAAGGTTCAGATGAATATCTATCAGATCTGAAAGTTTGGTGAAAATCGGGAGAGCTGTTTTCGAGAAATCGCATGCAAAAATCGGTAAAAAAAAATAATAATAATAGGGAAAAAGAAACCGAACGAAAACAATAAGGTCTTCCGTTGGAGACAGAAGACCTTAATAATATGAAACAGAGTAAAAACAATATGTTCCCAAACTCCCTTTGGGGAACATAAAAATGCCATTAAATGGCTCTACAAATCATGGTGCATGATATTGTCTCAATGTGTTGAAAATTGCTCCGGAAGGCCGGCTTCTCTAAATCACAAACGAATGATCAACAGACATCAGACAATGAAGACGAAGATGACGACTTCACAGACGACATGCCGCTTGCAGAACTAAGTGAACTTCAAAACAAGAGACCCAGGGGCCACAGCGCTCACTGAGCACTGCGACTAGGAAAAAGCGCATATCATATCAGAACTAAAAGTTTACTGAGGTTGGGGGGGGGGGGGGCTTGAATTTCAACACCCCAGGGGATCATGATATGAACGAACTAGAATCTACACTACCTGAGGATAATTCCATATAAATATTACTTATCATGGCTTTGAAGTACTTGAAAAGAAGATTTAAAAAGATTTCACTATATATTCCAATGTAAAAATTTGGTCGGTCATTTTGGCCCAACCCTAGCCCCAGGGGTCAAGATTTGAACGAAATTGAATCTACACTACCTGAAAATAATTTCACATGAGTTTCATCTTTCCTGGCTCAATGGTTCTTGAGAAGAAGATTTTTAAAGATTTTTCCTATATACTCCTATGTAAAACTTTGATCGGCCGTATTGGCTAATCCCTACCCCCAGGGGTCATGATTTGAACAAACTTGAAATAACACTATCTGAGGAGGATTCCACATGAGTTTCATCTTTCCTGGTCCAGTGGTTCTTGAGAAGATTTTTTAAGAGTTTTCCTATATACTCCTATGTAAAACTTTGATCGGCCATTCTGGCCCTCCCTACCCCCAGGGGTCATGATTTGAACAAACTTGAATTTACACTACCTGAGGAAGTTTCCACATGAGTTTCATCTTTCCTGGCCCAGTGGTTCTTGAGAAGAAGATTTTTAAAGATTTTTTCTATATATTCCTATGTAAAACTTTGATCGGCCATTTTGGCTCCACCCTAGCCCCAGGGGCCATGATTTGAACAGACTTGAATTTACACTACCTGAGGATGATTCCACATGAGTTTCATCTTTCCTGGGCCAGTGGTTCTTGAGAAGATTTTTAAAGATTTTTCCTATATACTCCTATGTAAAACTTTGATCGGACATTGGCCCCACCCTACCCCTGGGGATTGATTTGAACAAACTTGAATTTGCACTACCTTGCTTGGATTTCTCAAAAATCTTAAGTTTTTACTCAAGTTCAATCTCAAATCCTGAGAAAACTCAGCTAAGATATGCTTACATCTACATAGGTCCAATATTAAATAAAGATAATAACAAAATATTTACCTAAAATTTAGCCATCATAATTTATAGGAGGGTTATCATGATCCTATATTGAATGTGCTTTTTGGTAACAGATTTGCCAGTAATCAAACAAGAAGGCAAAAGTATGAAGCCTTAAAGGCAATCACTTTTCAGCAGAAAATGTTCATGGTTCAGCCATACCCTGAATAAATTACGCAATTTAATGAATTTATGTTGCCTTATATAGTCATTAAGTCTGAATGTTGAACTACATCTGTCATATTAAGCAATTTAATTGATAAAATGCCATTTTCTAACCGGTCATTATTCCCCAAGCGCTCGTCTTCGCTGGGCTGTGCGTTGTTTTCAACTACCAATTCCTCGTCAGAATCGGCTTCTGGTTCAAACTGGTAAGGTCTTATACCAAGCTCGACACCCAATCCATCTGGTTCATCAAATATTGAAGACCCACCTGACATATCAAGGCTGATATTGTCATTGTTGTCGGAACTAATCTCGTTGTAATCCATACTAATCCGCCTAATCTGTCCATGTAGTGACGTCACAGTGATATAGCCTCGTTTTTGATCAATTCTATTTTTGCTTGATTGGATTTTCATAACAGGTAAAAATAGACGCTTTCATTGGGCAATAACTCCGTTAATCGTGCATCGATTTCGATGCGGTTTTTTTTGTTGGTTTTATTTCGCCACGTTCTAAAGCATATAAAAGAATTGCCACCCATTTCCATTACCCTTTAAATAGTAAGATTATTCTCAGTAGGAATCATTGTTCTTACATTATAAACAAAGAATTGCTGAACTGGACTGCTGAACATCATTGTAAATATTCAATTGTTGGAGCGAATCAAAATTTCAAGACCAAACAACTTCTTGGTCCCCAACGTCATTGTGTCACAACAAAGCAATCCGAACGCCTGTTCGTGTAATAAATGCAGTTTCACTCGGAATTTATTCGTCTCAAATGTAAATATAAGTAATAAACAAAAGTGTTAAAAAGTTCACAGAGAAATGAACTTTTAGTTTGGTATGTGATCAAATTTGATTTGATTTGATCACGTGACCAACTAAAAGTTTATTTCCCAGAGAACTTTTTAACATTGTTGTTTATTTCCTAATTACATTGATCCCCCACTTTCAGTGAAATTAAGCGAGGGGACAAAAGATTATCTTGAAAGTTGAAACAAATGATATTGGTGATGATGATGGTAGCGATAGTGATGTGATGATGGTGATGACAAGTAAAGGAAGAAAATACCTGATGTCCATGAAGACTTCTGTGAAGAATGACAGGAATTTCTTAGGTCTGAGTTGACAGCGCACAGTAGCAGCGGAAATCAGCAACCGAATGATCCTGGATAGCAAGATTGTATCCAAACCACAATCTGGGTCCCCAAACAATTTACAGTACACAGTAATCAAGTCTGAAATAATTTTTTTCCCATTCAACTCAGCATATTAATAAATTACGGTATATTTTTTTCATAGATAAACTTAAATAGTAAGCTGAACCATTTTTAAAAGAATTCAACCTTATCAACAAACTTCTTACTTCTACTTACAATACATGGGTGGTTTGAAATTTCTGTATATTGACCTCTTATTTTTTACAGAAATTCATGTATCTTCAGTTTACAAATTGTTGTTGTTTGAGAAATGGTGTAGTTTTTATTGAGAAATGGTGTAGTTTTTACATGATTAAATTAAAGAGACTCCATGGTGCACAAAGGAGCCAGGAAAATTGACAAATTAGAATTTTTGCATGACCAGATAAAATTTTGTTCAATTCCTAAAAGTAATAGGTTTCAGAAAATTACAGGTTTCAGAACCTAAAAATTCTAAATTTAAGGAGAAAAATAAAAGTAAAAATAATTTCAGTATGCCCCATATCGAAAATATTCCTCAATACTTCTTCCTCCCCATTGTATCCATGCAGAAAAAAGTTAAATAGGTTTCCATAGTAACCATGGTCTCAAGTACATAGAATGAACGTAAGTAGACCAAAAATTTTGATGAAATCTTTTCAAAAAGTTGTTAGAACATTTTTTCACCTTTGCATGTTCTGGTTGAATGTTGTTTACAAGTTTGAGCTAAAAATAAGAGTGGCTTGACCTCGACTTACACGGAAACGAAACAGTAGATACAACCTTTTCTGGCATATATATAATGTGCAGTCTTTTCTTGCAGCTTAATTGAAGAAGATGAAAATGTGAAAAGTCTACAACGATCACAACAACGATGACAACATCAAAAACAGACAATGGACAAATTTTGATCAGAAAAGCTCACTTGAGCCTTCGGCTCAGGTGAGCCAACAATAATCAAAAGTATTTTATGCAACAATATCAATTTAATTTTGATAACTTTACTACCATGCCAAGTCTTCTCTGTGATTTCTGTACAATACTTTCTGACTGTCAAAACATTTTTCAACAGTATATTGCTGTAGTCCAAACCATATGCAGACAGCATAAATCCATCCCTCATTACCTCTAATATCTGTTTTATTAACTGGACTGCCTTTAATTTTGGTCCCCCTGTCAATGCATTCATATGAACATAAATCATGGGTCCAAAATAAAATTATTGTTTGTTTGGAATTGCTCCCACCTCATTAAAATGCCCCTCCTGAAAAATTTTATTTAGCAAAAGTTAAAAGATACATATTTTTTTTTATTTAATCAATTCTTGGCCTGTTGGAACATGCAACACACAAAACACTTATGTAGTGCAAGATTTGTGCAAAATCAGGATTCTTTGTTGATGGTAGATTCTTTTTTCCTCCAAAAGAGTCACAAAATGCGCTTTTTACAGTTTGTTGAGATTTTTAATAACAAGAGGCCCATGGGCCACATCGCTCACCTGAGAAGCTTTGACCATTCTGTTCTTTACCAGATTTCCTCCTTGTAATACATAATGCATCCCCACCCTACCCCACTGATCATAATTTAGACATTTTGAAATCTACACTACCCCAGGATCCTTCCATGTGCACATAAGTTTCAACTTTTCTGGCACAGTGGTTCTTAAGAAGAAGATTTTCAAAGATTTTTCCTATATATTTCTATGTAAAACTTTGATTCCCCATTGTGGCCCCTCCCTTCCCCCAGAGGTCATGATTTGAACAATTTAAAATCTACACTACTCCAGGATGCTTCCACATAAGTTTCAGCTTTTCCTGGCCCAGTGGTTCTTGAAGACTTTCAAAGATTTTTCCTATATATTCCTACGTAAAACTTTGATTCCCTATTGTGGCCCCTCCCTTCCCCCGGGGGTCATGATTTGAACAATTTAGAATCTACACTATACCAGGATGCTTCCATATAACTTTCAGCTTTTCTGGCCAAGTGGTTCCTGAGAAGAAGATTTTTAAAGATTTTTCCTATATATTTCTATGTAAAACTTTGATTCCCCATTGTGGCCCCGCCCTTCCCCCAGGGGTCATGATTTGAACAATTTAGAATCTACACTATCCCAGGATGCTTCCACATAAGTTTCAGCTTTTCTGGCCCAGTGGTTCTTGAGAAGATTTTCAAAGATTTTTCCTATATATTCCTACGTAAAACTTTGATTCCCTATTGTGGCCCCTCCCTTCCCCCGGGGGGTCATGATTTGAACAATTTAGAATCTACACTACCCCAGGATGCTTCCACATAAGTTTCATCTTCTCTGGGCCAGTGGTTCTTGAGAAGAAGATTTTCAAAGATTTTTCCTATATATTCCTATGTAAAACTTTAATTCCCCATTGTGGCCCCGCCCTTCCCCCGGGGGTCATGATTTGAACAATTTAGAAACTACACTGTACCAGGATGCTTCCATATAAGTTTCAGCTTTTCTGGCCCAGTGGTTCTTGAGAAGAAGATTTTTTAATGACCCCACCCTATTTTTGTCTTTTCTTGATTATCTCCCCTTGTGAGGGGACTTGGCCCTTTATTTTAACAATTTAAATTCCCCTTCACCCAAGGATGCTTTGTACCAAGTTTGGTCAAAATTGGCCCAGTGGTTCTTGAGAAGAAGTTGAAAATGTGAAAAGTTTACAGACAGAGAGACGAACAGACAGACAGACTGACGGACGATGGACAAAATGTGATCAGAAAAGCTCACTTGAGCCTTTGGCTCAGGTGAGCTAAAAAATTTTAATTTATTCCAAACAAACAATTTTTTATGGATAGCCTGGAATGGATACTGTTTCAATATAATGCAATCAAACATTTCATTTGACAAGCATACAAAAGACATTTTAGAATTATTGTCTCTCTTACTTTTTTCTGCCTGTTTCACTACAAATTTGAAAAATCCTCCAATCTCTTGCTTCCTTTTCTCCTTGTTGGCCTTGGCAGTTGCTGACTGTGCTTCTTTCCCTTTCTGCAATAACTGGGTTTCCATGATAACATAATGATGAGCTTCCTAAAAAATAACGAGAGACCAATGGGCCTTATAGGTCACCTGAGAATAATGCAAGAACTTTCCAATGATTGAATTTGGTTCATGTTTTAAACTAGACAAAATCGCATTCACAATATTGAAAGAGGCACCATTGCTCATCATTACTTTACACTTAGCAATTGCTTAGTTTGGTTACTTAATACCCATAGTCAGGGTAGGGAAACAAAAAATGCATTTCAACTAATCAGTAATATTCAGCAATAATCAGTAGTAACCTACCACACATGAACCCCTGACCCTATGTCAACACATTTCACAATATTGGAAAAGGAACCCTTGCTTATCAAAAATGTTTGATTAATACCAAGGAGCAATTTTAAACAATTAATTCATTTTCAGTATAAAAGTAGAGCCCCCCTCTGCCCTCTATCGTACACCTGACCCAGGGGCCATAAAATTCAAAATTCTGGAAGAAGGGCATTTGCTAATCACAGAGGTGCTTGAGGACAGGACACCCCCCCCCCTAATATATACCCCCTGGCCTGTTAGACTTTTTTCACATAAATTATATATGGATGACACATTTGTGATATAATCTATACTATCAATTCAGAAAATTTCCTTAAACTAATATTTTATAAAAATTTCTACCCCACTCTCTATATATAAATTCACAAGGTTTCCAACTTTGTCTGCAAACCGAGAGGCACTGCCAAGAATTTTGGTTGAATAGTCTCATAAATCTAAACATAGCCCTTAAATCAACAACTCATACTGTAGATTGAATATTCTTTTCATTGACCACCAACTTTCATTATGGTTTAAGCACTTTAACAGTCGTTATGGTCAGTTTTCCACAAGGATGTCGGGCTACAGTCAGCGTTTTTGCTTAGTGAATGGAAGTGACGAGGAGACAACTTTTTCCTGAAAATACACAGTTCTGCAGAAAGTCTGAAACACTGTTTTGAAATAAACATTTGAAGAAATTTGGTCGATAAAGGCACTTTAAAAAATGTCTTTCAAATGTATTGAAAGAATAGAGTTCTAAATCGCTGATGTCAATGAAATGTTTCTAATTATTTTTCAAATACCTGATTTGCATGTATCGGGTTTGAGAGTTATGTCCTTTTAAAAGATACCTTCTTTTCCTTAAATATTTCGTGTAAAATCTACAAAACGTTTGAAAATAAAATTTTGATGAAGAATTCGTACAAAAACAAGATTATATCTATTATCGATATCTTACACGCATATTTGTTTGTATGGGGAACATGGGGATTCGTAAACCCCTTCAATGAGTTATTGCCCCTGAAGGTTTTTGAATTTTACAAATAATTAAAAATTTTCAAAACGAGAAGTTGTAGAGACATGGAACCAACTGTGTAATATTCATTGACCTTTGACCTTAAAATTTATCCAAAGATCAAAGGTCAAGGTCATTCCAAAAATGAACAAGAGGCCCAGGGGCCTTAAAGGTCACCTGTGTATCATGTAACAACTTTCCAACAATTGAATTGGTTCGCGTTTAAATCAAAGGCCATGAAATTCAAAATTTTGAAAGAGGTACCATTGCTTATCATAACTATACACTTAGCTTGCTTACTTTGGTTACTTAATACCCGGAGGTAGATCAGAGTAACAAAGCGAAAATGCATTTCCACTTAATAACCAGTTGTGCACCCCACCCCACAGGAACCTCTGACCACATATTTCGAAATTCTGGAAGTTTTATTATAAATTTTATTTCATCATAAATGGTTGATTAATACCAAAAAGCAGATTTCAAAGCATTAATTTATTTTCAGACTATGTACCCCCACCCCAAGTACCCCTAACCCAGGGGCCCTGAAATTAACTATTTTGGAAGGGGCACCTTTCATCATTATTAATATGTACTTAGAACATTGTGATAATACCCAGGAGCAAAGAAAAGGTTTTCGAAGAATTCATGCATTTTCACTATATAACCATTAGAGCTCTGCCCTAAGACCAAAACCCCTAATCCTGGGGCCCTGAAATTCACAAATCTGGAAGAGGCATCCTTCCTCATCATAACTATGTACATAGTTCATCGGATTAATACTCAGGAGCAGAAAAGAAGATATTTAAAGAATTAATGTATTTTCACTTTAAAATCTATATAGCCCCGCCCTAGCACCTAAGAACCCCTGATCTTGGGGCCATGAAATTCACAATTTTGGAAGCAGCAGCCTTATTCAACAGAACTATGTACTTATCTAGTTTATTTAATGCCCAGGAGCAAAGAAGAAGATTTTCAGAGAAAGATTGCATTTTTACTATGTAATCTATTTAGCCCTGCCCTAGCACCTAAGAACCCCTGACCCTGGGGCCATGAAATTCATAATTTCGGAAGAGGCAGCCTTACTCAACATAACTATGTATTTATTTAGTCTATATAATGCTCAGGAGCAGCGAAGAAGATTTTCAAAGAAATAATGCATTTTTAGTACATAATCTATATAGCCCCACCCTAGAACCTAAGAACCCCTGACCCCAGGGCCATGTATCTCACAATTTTGGAAGAGAACTCAATGCTGATTACAATCATGCAAACAGTTTGAATGCTTGATGTCCAGGAGTAAAGAAGAAGATTTTTAAAGATTGCATTAATTTTAGTAGTTTTGGTCCCACCCCTCAGGCCCCAGGGGGGCAGGGACCATAAAATTCATAATTTTTGTTCCCCTTCGCCCATAAATGCTTTATGCTAAATTTGGTTAAATTTCTAGGTAATATTGGAAAAAACGAAGTTGGGGAACATATTGTTTTTACTCTGTTTCTTATTAAGGTCTTCCGTTTCAGACGGAAGACCTTATAGTGATTCCACTGTTTTTTCTTCTTATTATTTTTTTCCCTTTTTCTTTTGACGATTTCTCAGAGATGACTGGACGGCTTTTATTTATTAAATTAATTTTCATGAAATTTTCAGAAGGATGTTAACTTTAAGAGAGTTAAAATATGCAATCAAGCGTCACTAATCAAATGCAGTTTTCAGTTTTTTAGCGTCTCATTAAGTTCACTGAATCCAGTGAAAAAAATTTTGACAGAATTTTTACATCGTAATACTGAGATGTCCGATTTCTGCTTTTTTCAAAAAAAGTATTGTCCGAGTCATATCTCAGAACGGTAGAGATGACATGAAACTATATGAGTAATAGATCTTGATAAGTAGGTAAAACCATTTGGGTTAAGATTGTCCGCCGTCACTTACGGTCGTCAAAGGAAGTGATCTAAAAAATCGAAAATTTCAATTTTTTCTTTTATGATAATTATTTTGTATCACATTATAGCATCTTATTTGTAGTTTCGAAATATATCAAACCCACCGGAAACAAAAACGACAACTTCCAGTTTTAAGGGGAAAAACTACATAATTTGAGTCTTTTTCTTTCCCATAAATATTTTTTATCATAAAGTATTTGTCATTATTTTAAGATATGTTATTTAGACTGGAAATATCTACAGTAACCTCATATATATATATTTTTAAAATCCACTTCCGGTCGCGTGATTTCCTGTCCTCAAACTGAGAAGTTATCATAGCTAGATCTTGTAAACGGTAAGAGATTAAGACACAAAACTTATACAAGTGGTAGATCTTGATGAGTAGGCAAAACAATTTGGATTAACATAGTTCGCTGTTACTACCGGTCGTCACAGGAAGTGATCAAAGAGATCGAAAATTTCAACTTTTCTTTTATGAAACTTTTTTGCATCACATTATAGCATCTTATTTGTAGTTTTAAAATATATCAGTCCCACCAGAAACAAAAACGACGACTTCTGGTTTTAAGAGAAAAACTACATAATTTTAGTATTTTTCATTCCCATAAACATTTTTTATCGATAAAGTTTTTGTAATGATTTTTGAATATATTATTTAAACTGCAAATGTCTTCAGTAATGTCAAATAACTTCTTTTTTTTTAATTCACTTCCGGTCCCGTGATTTCCTGTCCTCAAACTGAGAAGTTATCATAGCTAGATCTCGTAAACGGTAAGAGATTAAGATACCAAATTTACAGGATTGGTAGATCTTGATGAGTATGCAAAACCTTTGGGGATAGGATTGTCGTCTGCTGTCACTTCCAGTTGTCACAGAAAGTGATCAAAAAATCTCAAATTTCAACTTTTCTTTATGGAATCTTTCTTGTTAATACATTATGGCATCTTATTTGTAGTTTTGAAATATGTCAGTCCCACCAGAAACAAAAACGGCAACTTCCGGGTTATGAGAGAAAAACAGCATAAATTTAGTATCATACTATCCCATTAATATCTTTTATAAAAAGAGTATTTTAAATGATTTTAGGACATGTAATTCAGACAAAATATAGAGTAGCGTCAAATATCATTTAAAAATTGACTTCCGGTCACGTCATTTCTTGTCAACATTACGAGATCTCTTAAATTGTAACAGATCAAGACACTTAACTTATGCAAGTAATAAACCATGAAGAATAGTCAAAAGATATAGGGTAAAATGCGTCTGCAGTCACTTCCGGTCCTCACAGGAATTGATGAAAAAAAATTGAAAATGATTTTTATAAATGTTATAAAGACTATATATGTCTAAAGTAACGTCGAGAATCTTGGTAAGTAACACCTCCGGTCGTTTGTTTTTCTGTA
>NW_026924247.1:20000-23659 GCF_032062105.1 Saccostrea cuccullata
ATATACCATGAACAAAATATGATATTTCATTTGGTTTAACGGTTGCCAAGGTTTTTATACCACAGGGAGCCTTCAAAGTAACACTCTGTATGTTTTAATATCTGATCCTACTCTTTTAAAAAAAGCACATTTCCTCATAACTAATGATCAATTTTATAAGATGTTGGTGTGCTCCAAGTTTTCCCATTGAAAAAATTCAGATTAGATTCTTTAAATAGAGCGTTGCTATGGAAATAAGCAGAAAATATATGCTTAATAAAGTGCCGCGCCACAGCATGATACGCCCGTCAAAAAAATTACAATTTTCTTGAACAGTTTAGGTGCAAGAAAATCACATCAACCTTGATTCTAAGATTTCGATGATTTGTCATTTATCCATCCCCTGTGATGTAGGCATCAATTATAATAAATATTACATCACTGATAGATTTCTGTGCTGGTTGTGTTAGACCTTGTCAAATGCCCATCATCAAATTAGTCTTAACAACTTAATCTATACCAAATTAATTTTGAAAAAAAGGCTGGCCATCAAATGACATATGTTATAAACTGACCAGCAATTCTTCTGTCTAATCCCCAAAGGGCTGCTTAATCAGAGCGACTGAGATAGCTACCCTTCCTACATTGAACTCATTAATTAATCTTTAACTGGATGCTTGTCTACCCATTACTACCAAGAGATGAATGGGTCTGCACTATAATTTTTTTTTTAAACATATAAAATACTCTCAGATTTTTTTTTTTGGTTGAGATTTAATGTCCGACAGATTTTAGTATGTAATTCATATGGACATGCTGATTCAACCCCACCCCATAAAATTAGTTTTTAAATTAATAATATTTACATAATATCAGATTAGTCTATTATGCAATATCAAATTAGTTTTAATTACTTTTCATCAAATTCATTTCAAAACTTAAGCTAGTCAACAAGAGCTATTTTTAATCAAACAGGCTTACCCATTTGCCCAATTCTCAAGGGATATAGATAACGCCAATGCTCTGTCAATAGCTCCTCACACTCAAAACCCATTAATTCTCTCTAATTTGACATGCAATTTTCTGTTATCAAAATTCTTCTTGACCAGTGCTTGATAATTACACTCATGGGAGACATGGGATTTCTCTAACATACATTATATTTGTTTTAGATTGCTGTCAAGTATATGCTTAAAAAAAATAAGTATTTTCTTGATTTAACACTTAAATGTAGATTCCCAAAACTTTTATGATTGATATTTATTAACAGCTAACCTGAATTTTAATTTTGACTATCATCCAATCTCTAAGTGGATGCAAGAAGTTGGCACACAGGGTTTAATATTGATATAAAGTTCACAAAATCGAACATTTTCCCTTCTTGGTAACCATAGCAACAGTGTTGTTTTCTTTATCAAAATTTATCAATATATGATGTTCAACTTCAGTTTTAACAGATAAGTACATGTACTATTCAAGCTGAGTCCTTTAATTTGTTTCTTGATTAAATGGCAATTTAATTATTAATGGAGCAAAAAATAATTCACGTTTAAGCACTGGTTCTTTGTTTCCATGGTAACACCGCAAAGTAGCAATTATACACAATTTTTCTTATGGTTGTGGTGTTGCAGGGTCCTAAGGATGCATATTTGTCAGTCTTGAATTTTCATGTTTTTCCTCAAGACAGTAGCATTAACCCAATCTTAGTCACTGGTTTTACATGGTCACATTGTGTTTCCATGGCAACCATAAAAGTTATTTATAGAATTATATTGGTTATACTTATATACTTAAGGTCAAACATTTTCATTGTTTTTCTTAAGTCGCTGATTGAGTTTGAGCATGTAACACACACCATTAGTGAATACGGAGTGTTTTTCAGCATATTTCAGCATTTCGAATGTATTCCAAATATACCCTTGGTTACCACTTACTTAGAGATTCTAAACAGTTTCTTTACAGTATAAGTGACATCAAGGTGTCATGTTTTTGTAAGAATGGTTTGTTTGCTTTTTCTAGTTTTTATTAAGCCACAGTCAAGAATTAAAGTGGCTGAAAATCTTCATTTTTCGAACTTTTCCGGCTGTTGCCATAGCAACCGAGACACATAGCAACAAAATTTTGTTTGATATTTGTTTCTGGTGTCAAGTACTAAGCATGGGTGAAGTTTCATTAAAATTGGTGATCATGCGTGGCAACGAAGTTTAAGTGGTTATAGAGAATGGCTATTAAAGTTTGCAGATGTTAATAATTTCTTAACCAATGATAATCTTTTCGCCATTTGAGAAACGTCAGTAACGTTGTGTCGAGAAAGTCACGTCCAATTGAAAGTCCAAAGTTAACTAAGAATCGTTCTATTCACATATTTCACTTTCTTAAAGAAATCTTTGCAGTCATTGTACACTCACTCTTGTCATAATTTAATATTCTGTCTAAATTCTTTGAACAGTACCACACGACAAACTCAGAGTGTTCATATGGCTCTAACCGTGACACTTCTGTCTTATTTGACACCGTCAGACACCACGGGACGTTACCGCCCGATCTTCCTTTTTGATCTTCCTGCCCTCTGGTGATCATTCAGTGACCTAGCTATTCCCGCCACATTTTTCACTCTGTGACAATACGTTTGATTCAACCCTTGCATCAATACTTGGACGAGGCATACCACATGACACAAAGCTTTCGACTTTTCATTTTTTTTAATGAAAGAAGATCAACTTCATTAAGAAGTTGTAAAATACATATATATATAATGTACATGTGTATTATTTTAAACATAGCAAAAAGTATTTCATAAAGTTACATTTTGTTGCCTACTTTTCGAGTTAATTCATTCCTATGAATAAACAATATGAAATATCCGGACAAAAGAAAACCAGAAAAAGGTGTTTCTTAAAAACAAGATTTTTCTTTATATAAATTCCATACCAATTTTTCCATGTATGACTCTCTTCAAAGAGAGCTTCCATCACTAATCTGAACAAGAGGCCCATGGGCCACATCGCTCACCCGAGAAGCTTTGACCATTCTGTTCTTTACCAGATTTCCCCCTTGTTATACATAATGCATCCCCACCCTACCCCACTGATCATAATTTAGACATTTTGAAATCTACACTACCCCATGATCCTTCCATGGGCACATATGTTTCAGCTTTTTTTGCCCAGTGGTTCCTGAGAAGAAGATTTTCAAAGATTTTTCATATATATTTCTATGTAAAACTTTGATACCCCATTGTGGCCCCGTCCTTCCCCCGGGGGTCATGATTTGAACAATTTAGAATCTACACTATACCAGGATGCTTCCACATAAGTTTCAGCTTTTCTGGCCCAGTGGTTCTTGAGAAGAAGATTTTCAAAGATTTTTCCTATATATTTCTATATAAAACTTTGATATCCCATTGTGGCCCCGCCCTTCCCCGGGGGGTCATTATTTGAACAATTTAGAATCTACATTATACCAGGATGCTTCCACA
Source organism: Saccostrea cuccullata (assembly GCF_032062105.1). NCBI lineage: Eukaryota > Metazoa > Mollusca > Bivalvia > Ostreida > Ostreidae > Saccostrea > Saccostrea cuccullata. The sequence goes on from NW_026924247.1 coordinate 23,458, forward strand.
TAAGTTTCAGCTTTTCTGGCCCAGTGGTTCTTGAGAAGAAGATTTTCAAAGATTTTTCCTGTATATTTCTATGTAAAACTTTGATACCCCATTGTGGCCTCGCCCTTCCCCCGGGGGTCACGATTTGAACAATTTAGAATCTACACTATACCAGGATGCTTCCACATAAGTTTCAGCTTTTCTGACCCAGTGGTTACCCAAG
>NW_026924248.1:0-23826 GCF_032062105.1 Saccostrea cuccullata
TATTCCAATTTTGGGCTTGCATGTAGTAAAATACAAAATTTTTAGAAAGAGAAAGTTTAAAAGATTGCATAAACTTCATTTTTAAAATAAGGCTTCATATCTACCATTGTTATACTATTGTTTTACCCCTGATGGCAGGTCACTGGAACCTAGTGTTTAGATGCAGCTTACAAATTGAGTAGTGGGGGTTTGACTCTTCCCACTGGCACAACTTTTATGCATTCTTAGTCATGGTGTTTAGTCCAATATGCCATTTGTTTTTGTTAAGAAGTACTTCTGTTTATGTATGAAAGACGTCTTCAAACAGATGACAAAATATACATTTTCTGTGATGATTCACTGTATTCAACTATAATAAAAAGAAAAGAATACATTTTTCTATTTTAATCTTTGCAATTAATAATCAAAAGACAAGACAATAATTAATTTAAGTACTTTATTGATCCCTCTGGTTTATATAATCTTTATATTTGTTTGTAACACTTGTCTCTCCCCCGCAGGAGTATACAGTTAAACAGCAGCGGTAGATCAGGTGTAGTAAACAATAAAACTTACCTGGTAAACAAGGTCAAATACTGTATATAAAACAAAACATAGACATTGGTCAGGTGTACAGTATAATCATAATAATACTCAGGTAAGATATATCAGACATAAAGGCAAAACATCTATAAATCATACAATTTACAACCTAGGTATGTATGATGTTTCCCACACTGAAAAGTATTAACAAAAAGTATTTAAAAAATACCTAAAAAGGCCCGCATATAAAAAAGTTTTTTAATCATTCTACACTGTAATCCCATTCAACAGTATGCATACAGTAGCCACACACAGTGTCATTAAAAATGTTAGATTTTATACATAAAAAATAAATTTATTGATGCTATTAAATACCCCTTGGTAATATTATACTTCAATGTAAATTAGTTGAATCTGAATGGTCAAGAAAAATTTATTAAAAAACACTATTACCAGCTGAATAATGAAGCCACGCCCTCCAGCATAGCAACAGTCAACATTGCCTGACGATGGGTGATATTCCAAAAAACAGCAACTGAGCAGAATTTATGCGCGCACTGTTCACTTCTATAAGTATTTGTATAAAACATTCAGTATAGTATAATAAATATAGCATGTAGATGATTGTAACATTGAAAATTTTCACCCCTCGAAAAACATTGCGCCTCGGTTGACAATGGTTTTCGAGGTGTGAAAATTTTCAATGTTACACTCAACTACATGCAATATTTATATAATATTTAATAGGAACCAGAAACAATCTATATCATTTTAAGCCCCATGTCCTTTACATGAAAAAAGAAGAATTAAATCATAAATTTGATTTTTATTTCTCATAACAATATTTTTAATGCCAGAAAGAGATGCTGGATATTTTTTCCGTTATTTCCTGATTATGACAATGAGCACACGGCGGGTGAAGAACTCGGTTTCATTTTTTGTGTGTACAATTTGCAGATCCTCTCGTGTCACCATTTCATCGAGGATTAAACCACCATAATACCCTGTCACTGTTATGTTTTGTAATTGTGTAAACTTTTTGTCCTAGAATACTTATCGTTATTTCCATATCCTTATTTAAACAATTTGCTCATAAAATATAAATAAATAAAACAAATATATAATAAATTCAACAAAAAAAATTATTTATAAAGACGTGAAGGAATGGAATAAATATTAGAATATAGTTTCAGACTACTTTCTGTTTATTTATTCACTTCCATATTATTGTGAACTAATTAATATGAGGACTTTCCAGGCATTAAGGTAAATCTTCGGTCTCAAGGCCTTTTTTAGCAATTTTTCTCATCAAGAGTTCCCGAGATAAATGTGATGTCTTTACGTTCTGGGTCAATCAAATAACACACTTAATTTTTGAATAAAGGTTATACGCTAACTCTTTAATTCTGTAAATAACGAAAAGAATATTAGCCATACATGAAACTTTAGACCCCTCTATATGCAGATATACTAAATGTATTTCGTCTCCGGAGACTACAAACTGTTGGAATTCCAATAAAGTGCTAACTGTGCTCCTAAAATATCAGAGGTTGCACGACCTGTTTTACATCGTGTACAGAAAAATTTATTTAAAAAAAACTACATCAGAAGAAAACACATGTCATGGCCTACAACCCAAAAGTCAGATATTCATGTATTTATCAATTAAAAAATAATGCAGCATATGATGTTAACTGATTTATCCCAGTGGACTTGAAACAAAAGACACACTTATTCTGCCATATCTGCTTCATATTTGTATGTTTTACTGACTACAATGACAAATACAAACGATTAACTAAATTGATTGACAAGCGAGATCACTTTAACTACTTCAAGCAACTTTGAATATATTTATGTAGTACAATATTCCGCTATCATCTACACATGTTGAATATGTCACAACTAATTGTTAACAATATCTGAATACGACAAATTTTAAAATCAAGACAGGCTTTTCTTACATAAATATTGTTAGTAATCACAATCTATCACTAAGTCAAATGTAAAATGTTGACATACTGTTTTTCATTCGAATTTTTACGCCATGTATTGTTTTATACTAAATTTCCACTCCTCCGATTATGGCAACATACATACGGCGGGTGCCGGTGCTTGTCTAGTAGGGAAGCTTTCTCCTCCATGGCACGTGATCCCGATCTTCGATGTTTTAGTGACCCTTGTCTACTCAGTTTCAAATTAAAATTTGTATGTTTTAAATGGTTTTAATTTGACATTTATAACTCTTCGTTATCTTGAAATTTCATTATAAACTACGACGATAAACTCTTACATAATGGCAATAGACACTTAAAACAAAATCTAAAAAATTAAAACACTCAAACAATAATGTAACTATACTTCCTACATCAATCAATGGACGGACATTTCCCTGTATAAATTGATTTTTGTTTATACTTTGATTTGATGCAGCTGGCGCATTACCTTGATACGCTCTCTACCTTAAGTATGCTCAAAATGGATTCCATTAGAACTTCACAAATGTAAGTTTTAGATTTTGTTGATAATTTTTAACTTAGGAAAGCTTTCAAAATGTTTTGGAAAATGCTGTTTTGTCATTTTAAAGTATTCTTAAAATATATACATGTATTTTTTTTACAGTTGTGTTTGCTAAATATATAGAAATGAAACCAATATGGTGGTCTATTGTTTTTTTACTTTATGTTTTAAAATTACCTCTGTATAATGTATCTGAATGCACGATACAGTGTTAAAAATGTTAACTTTTTGTAACAACTCTCGTAATTTGAATGATTAAAATTTTTCTTTAAACAAATCAACACTTAATAAAGTTGTCAAGTAACATTTCCATATATTTCATTTCACGCAAAATTGTCTAGAGATTTTCCGTTTGCCTGATCATGACAAGTACAAGGTCAGATGGGATGCTCACTCCTCCATGATACCTGATCCCACCTCAGATATTTTTAGAGGCCCCTGTTTATGAATTTTTAAATAATTTTTTGAGCTCGATATATTCTTCGTTATATTCATTTTTTTATTCTTTGAAATTTGAATGATATTAAGTTGAAAACAAATGATTGATGTAAATAGTTCTTTTTATTAAGAAAAAGAGGATGAAATTGCACTGCATATAAGATATATAAATAGATTTATCTATGATAATTTTAAGTTAAAGACTTAAGTCACATACTGTGTTAGATTGATATATATTGAATTTGTCTTTCGTCATTTCAAGTAAAACAGCCATTCAGGATGTATCAGAGTCAGTGTTTGTGGGACTTTGTTGTAAACTGGGGACCTCACAACTGGTGGCCATGAGGAGAGATGTGGTGGACATCAGTGAGATAATGGAAAACCAAATGATCAGTGGAAAGTGCAGTATGATGTTGAGTGGAAGTCGCAGAGAAGGATTTAGACTGAAAGAATCAGATATGGACATTATGATATGGTCAAATAATCACCGTGTGATCTGGGAATTATCACAGTCTCAGTATTACAACACATACAGACAAACACTGATGCTCTGTGACTGTTCTGATAGTCCACCAGGTTTTACTTTGATATATTTACTGTCACCAAGCTGGGACAGAAGAATCCAGAAAGCGTGTGTTAGAATGAATAACAGATATTATGTATCTAGTTCTGAATACAGACAAATTATGTGTTCTGCATTTCCACTTAATGCATCCCAACATGGACCCTGTGCCAGTGGAATGTTTGGAACAACAGAGTATGATTATGCCAACTGTTTTGTCAGTGACTTTTGGCCTCCATCTGCCTCCCCATGGATAAACAGATGTCACTAATGGCCCCATCGTCATGTTGTTGATGAAGTAGTGAAAAATGGATGTCACTTTGTAGCAATTGGACATAAGCTAGGACATCATGAAGACCACGAATGGAGAATTTCTTTCTCTCTGGCAGAACAAAAACTTGTGTATGCAATGAATCATTGTCAATTCTTAACCTATGGCTTACTTAAATTGTTCTTAACAGAAATAATTAACAATGGAGTAGGTAATGATGATAAATTGCTGTCTTCCTATCACATGAAGACAGCAGTTTTCTGGGTGATTCAACAAAATGCAATACCTCACTGGTCTCCACAAAATCTCCTGGAGTGTTTCTGGGTCTGTTTTAAACTCATCCTCAAATGGGTGTATGAGGGGGTCTGTCCTAACTTTTTCATTCCAGACAACAACATGTTTCTGAGCAAAATTCATGGCGGAAAACAACATCAACTATTTATTAGACTGTATAGATTGTATGAGAAGGGTTTAGCATTCCTGCTACAAAGTCCCTCCATTAAGTCAGATATAGAAGAAGTCCTTCAAAACCCGAAAATCATCATCTGTACAGATGAACCAAGTCTTATTTCTGAAGCTGAATTTGATGTATACTTATTTAAAGAAATACATGACAGGGAAACAATCCAAACATTAAATCCACAAAAATGCATCGCCTGTCTACATTCATTAGAAGTTTTAGAACAGATGATAGAGTCACCCTTCCCCTCACAGTACAGCATTCTTATGCTACAGAAACTTACAGCTTCTGTCTTTCAGAGCCTTGCTTTCAAATTACACATCGAAACCTGTACACAGAAAAACAAATTGAGGTATAATGCTGACAAAATCTCCGTTTCCATACTAAAACTAGCTTCCAAGTTTGGTTTTATTAGTGATATGATGTACCTAGCCATGTATTATTACATGACACTTAGATACATAAAAGCTTTATCTATTATTCAGAAGATCAAGGACAAGTTGACACAGCCTTATGTGATGTGTAGGAATCTAGATGTAGAGATGTATATTGAGGCTGTAGGGGGACAGTCTTGGTCTACAAAGATCAGACAGGCTGTAGCATGGAATATCAACCTTTTTAATAAAATCAATTACATCAGCGAGTTGATACCAGAACAATGGTCTAGTCTACAGATGAAATTGCAGTTTTTAGCTATCCCACCCTTTATAATGTTACACATGCTAGAGATCTTGTGCTGCAGATCTGTAGACACAATGCAAGCACAAACAGCTCTAGATGATCTACAGACCCTAGTTCACTATGATCACAGCCATATTTTAGATACACGTCTCAGAGACATATCATGGCAGATTCTGGGGATCTGTCAACAGGTGACAGGGAACCTCCAGGCTGCTCTATACTCATACCGACAATCTCATAGACAAGAACACTACAGTAATATAAACACAGCTACAATTATCAGAATTATTATATTGTTGTACAGACTTTATTTCAGTTAATTGTTGTTTGTAAACTTATTTATATGAATAATATATAATATGGCAGATTCTGTGGATCTGTCAGACAGGAAATCTCCAGTCTGCTTTATACTCATTCCAACAACCTCTCAGACAAGAACCACACCACAAAATACAAATAGCTACACAAATGAGAATACGGGAAATTTGTCAATGGAATCTCTAAATGTGGAATAAATAAATAATTTATAGAAAGAGAAAGTACAAAAAATTGCACCAACTCCATTCTTAAAATAAAGTTCCATATCTACTAATGTTATACAATTGTTTTACCCCTGTTGATAGGTCACTGGAACCTAGTGTGTAGACGCAGCTTATAAATTGAGTGATGGGGGTTTGATTCTTCCCCCTGGCACAACTTTTATGCATTCTTAGTCATGGTGTTTAGTCCAATATGCCATTTGTTTTTGTTAAGAAATACTTCTGTTTATGTCAGATATCTTCAAACAGATGAAAAAATGAAAAAAAATAGACATTTTCTGTAATGATTCATTGTAATCTACTATAATAAAATGGAAAAAAAAATGCATTTTTCTATTTTAATCTTTGCAATTAATAATCAAAAGACAAGACGAGATTTAATTTAAGTACTTTATTGATCCCTCTGGTTTTATATAATCTTTATATTTGTTTGTAACACTTGTCTCTCCCCGCAGGAGTATACAGGTAAACAGCAGCGGTAGATCAGGTGTAGTAAACAATAAAACTTACCTGGTAAACAAGGTCAAATACTGTATATAAAACAAAACATAGACCATGGTCAGGTGTACAGTATAATCATAATAATACTCAGGTAAGATATATCAGACATAAAGGCAAAACATCTATAAATTATACAATTTACGACCTAGGTATGTACGATGTTACCCATACTGAAAAATATTAGCAAGTCTATAAAAAATAAAACCTATAAATTCCCACATACAAAAACAGTTTTTTAGGCAACCCAATCCAAATCCACCTTGTGCATACAATAGCCACATGAAATGTCATTAAGCATGTTAAATATGTAAATACATAAAAAATAAATTTATCAATGAAATTAAATAATATTTGCTTATAATTAACAACCACTGAATAACAGTAATTTCAACCTTTAGTGGAGGGAAAACGTTTTATATAAAAGTGATTTTTTTTAAATTAATATTTTTCATAAGAATATCTATCACGGTAGAAGAAAAATAATGTCAATTTATACAATTTGCTCAAAAATATAAACATATAAAGATATAAAATATATTCAACAAAAAAGAAATTATTTATAAAGACATTGGTCCCTGCAGGAAGAGACGACTAAAATTACACTTTGTGGTTTATAGATGGAGGAGGTCCCCTACTTCCTGTTGTGGGATGATGTCACTTCCTGTTATTCTTTAACAGACAGGTAATACTCGGCCAGGACTTTCCAGGCCTTAGGCGCCATGAATCCATCGGGAGGGTCCTGGCCTTCCCTGGCAAGCTTTCTCATACGAGTTCCCGATATAAAATCATAGTCCTCCTTACGTTCAGGGTTAAAGAAATCCATCTGTTTTAGTTTAGTGTTATATGCTGCCACTCTGAAGGGAACAATTTCTAACTGCATTAACCCTGGTGCCATCGTGAAAACCATAGGCACCCCCGTGTAATTCTGTAAATAATGAAAAGATAAGTATCCCCTCTATACTATAAACTCAACCTCGTATCCGGAAACTACAAACTGTTGGAATTCCAATGCGAGCTAATTGTGCTCCCTTATTTGCCGACCTGTTTTTACATTCGTATGAAGCAGAATTTATTCAAAAACTTCTACATCAGAAGAAGAAAACACATGTCATGGCCTTCAACCAAACAGTCAGATATATCGATGATTTATTTATCAATTAGCAATAGTTTGCATTATATGTCAACTCCCCAGTAGACTTGAATTAAAAGACACCACTGATTCTTCCATATCGGCTTCATATTTGGATGTTTTACTGACTACAGACGACAAAGGCCAACTAAAAACTAAATTGTATGACAAGCGAGATGCCTTTAACTTTTCTAACGTCAACTTTCCTTATATTTATGTGGTACAATATTCCGCTATCATCTACATATGTTGTACATGTATATGTCTCCCAACTAATTCCCTACTCAAGATCATGACTTTAACTTTTCTAACGCCAACTTTCCTTATTTATTTAGTACAATATTCCGATATCATCTACATATGTTGTACATGTATACTAGTATGTCTTCCAACTAATTCGCTATTCAAGATCATGCTCTGAATACAAGTTTTAAAATCAATAAGTATTGTTAGTAAACACAATCTATCATTAAGTCAAATGTTGACTTACTGTTTTTCATTCAAACTTTTACGCCATGCATTGTTTTATACTTAATTCCCATTCCTCCGATCATGGCAACATGCATACGACGGGTGTGATTGTTTGGTAGGGAAGCTTTCTCCTCCACGGCACGTGATCCCATCTCTGATGTTTTAGTGATCCTTGTTTTTCTCAGTTTCAAATTTGTATTGTTTTAATTTATTTCAATTTGACATTTATACTAGTAACTGTTCGTTATCTTCTAATTTCATAAACTACGACGAAAAACTCGTACATAATGGCAATAGACACTTAAAACAAAATCTAAAAAAATTAAAACACTCAAACAATAATGTAACTATACTTCCTACATCAATCAATTGACGAACATTTCCCTGTATAAATTGATTTTTGTTTATACTTTGATTTGATGCAGCTGGCGCATTAACTTGATACTCTCTCTACCTTAAGTTTGCTCAAAATGGATTCCATTAGAACTTCAGAAATGTAAGTTTTAGATTTTGTTGATAATTTCTAACTTAGAAAGTCTTTCAAAATGTTTTGGAAAATGCTGTTTTGTCATTTTAAAGTATTCTTAAATATATACATGTATTTTGTTACAGTTCTGTTTGTTATATATTTAGAAATGAAACCAATATGGTGGTCTATTGTTTTTTACTTAATGTTCTAAAATTACCCCTGTATAATGTATCGGAATGAACGATACAGTGTTAAAGATAACAACTTTTGTAACAACTCTGGTAATTCGAATGATTGCATTTAACTTTAAGAAGATAACGAAGCTCAAAAGTACTTTTGAAATTTACATAAACGGGGACTCTAAAAATAACAGAGGTGGGATCAGGTGCCATGGGGGAGGGAGCATCCCCTCTGACCTTATACTTCTTGTCATGATCAGGCAAGCGGAAAATTTCTAGATATTTTAGTGTGAAATGAAATATATGGACATATTACTTGACAACTTTGTTAAGTTTTCATTTGTTTAATCTTCTTTTTTTTATTCTTCGAAATTTGAATGATATTAAGTTGAAAACAAATGGTTGATGTAAATAATTCTTTTTATTAATAAGATGAAATTACACTGCATATTGGAGAAAATATAAATAGATTTATCTATGATAATTTTACTTTAATTACTAAAGTGACAAACTGTATTAGATTTATATTGAATTTGCCTTTCGTTATTTCCAGTATGACAGCCATTCAGAATATATCAAAGTCAGTGTTTGTAGGATTGTGTCGTAAAGTGGGGACCTCACAACATGTGGCCATGAGGAGAGATCTTATGGACGTCAGTGGAATGATACAACATCAAATAATAAGTGGAGAGTGCAGTATGTTAAGTGGAAGTCGCAGAGAAGGATTTAGACTGAAAGAATCAGATATGGACATTATGATATGGCCAAATAATCATCGTGTGATCTGGGAATTATCACAGTCTCAGTATTACAACACAAACAGACAGACACTGATCCTCTGTGACCGTTCTGATAGTCCACCAGGATTTACTTTGTTATATCTACTGTCACCAAGTGTTAAAATGAATTATAAATATTATATTTCTAGTTCTCAATACAGACAAATCACGTGTTCTGCATTTCCACTTAACACATCCCAACATGGACCCTGTGCCAGTGGAATGTTTGGAACAACAGAGTATGATTATGCCAACTGTTTTGTCAGTGCCTTTTGGCCTCCATCTGCCTCCTCATGGATAGACAGATGTCACTCATGGCCCGAGCCTCATGTTGTTGATGATATAGTAAAAAATGGATGTCACTTTGTAGCAATTGGACATAAGCTAGGAAGTCATGAAGACCATGAATGGAGAATTTCTTTCTCTCTGGCAGAACAAAAACTAGTGTATGCAATGAATCACTGTCAATTCTTAACCTATGGCTTATTTAAATTGTTCTTAACAGAAATAATTAACAATGGAGTAGGTGATGATGATAAATTACTGTGTTCCTATCACATGAAGACAGCAGTTTTCTGGGTTATTCAACAAAATATAATACCTCAATGGTGTCCACAAAATCTCCTGGAGTGTTTCTGGGTCTGTTTTAAACTCATCCTCAAATGGGTGTATGAGGGGATCTGTCCTAACTTTTTCATTCCAGACAACAACATGTTTCTGAGTAAAATTCATGGCGACAAACAACATCAACTATTTATTAGACTGTATAGATTGTATGAGAAGGGTTTAGCATTCCTGCTACACAGTCCCTCCATTAAGTCAGATATAGAAGAAGTCCTTCAAAACCCGAGACTCATCATTTGTACAGATGAACAAAGTCTGACTTCTGAAGCTGAATTTGATGTATGCTTATTTAAAGAAATACATGACAGGGACACACTCCACTCATTAAATCTACAAAATTTCATCACCTGTCTACATTCAATAGAACAGATGATAGGCGCGTATATAGGGTCACCCTTCCCCACACAGTACAGCATTCTTATGTTACAGAAACTTACAGCTTCTGTCCTTCAGAATCTTGCTTTCAAATTACACATCAAAACCTGTACACAGAAAAATAAATTGAGGTATAATGCTGACAAAATCTCCATTCACATGCTGAAACTAGCTTCCAAGTTTGGTTTTATTAGTGATATGATGTACATAGCCATGTATTATTACAAGAAACTTAGATACATGGAAGCTTTATCTGTTATTAAGATAATGAAGATCAAATTAGCACAGCCATATGTGATGTGTAGGAATTTAGGTGTAGAGATGTATACAGATGCTATAGGGGGACAGTCCTGGCCCACAAAGATGAGGCATGCTTTTGCATGGGATATCAACCTTTATAGTAAAATCCATTACATCAGTGAGTTGATACCAGAACAATGGTCTAGTCTACAGAAGAAATTGCAGTTTTTAGCTATCCCACCCTTTATACTGTTACACATGCTAGAGATCTTGTGCTACCGACATGTTGACACAGAAAGAGTTCAAATAGCTCTTCATGAACTACAGACCCTAGTTCACTATGATCACAGCTATATTCTAGATATACGTCTCAGGGACATATCATGGCAGATTCTGGGGATCTGTCAACAGGTGACAGGGAACCTCCAGGCTGCTCTATACTCATACAGACAATCTCTCAGACAAGAACACTACAGTAATATAAACACAGCTACAATTATCAGAATTATTATATTGTTGTACAGACTTTATTTCAGTCAATTGTTGTTTGTAAACTTATTTATATGAATAATATATAATATGGCAGATTCTGGGGATCTGTCAACAGGAAATCTCCAGTCTGCTCTATACTCATACCAACAATCTCTCAGACAAGAACCACACAACAAAATACAAATAGCTATACATATGAGAATACAGGACATTTGTCAATGGAATCTCAAAATGGGTAGAATAAATGAAATATAATAATGTGTTTATTTTCACATGTTACCATTTATAATCTATAAGATGAGATGTGGTTATTAATTCCAATTTTGGGCCCAGTAAAAGACAAAATTTATAGAAAGAGAAAGTTCAAAAGATTGCACCAACTCCATTCTTAAAATAAAGTTCCATATCTACCATTGTTACACTATTGTTTTACCCGTTGGCAGCTCACTGGAACCTAGTGTTTAGATGCTTACAAATTGAGTTGTGGGGGTTTGATTTCATCCCCCTGGCACAACTTTTATGCATTCTTTGTCATGGTGTTTAGTCCAATATGCCATTTGTTTTTGTTAAGAAATACTTCTGTTTATGTACGTACGACATCTTCAAAAAGACGACAAAATAAACATTTCTGTGATGATTCACTATATTCAACTATAATAAAAAGAAAAGAATACATTTTTCTATTTTAATCTTTGCAATTAATAATCAAAAGACAAGACAATAATTAATTTAAGTACTTTATTGATCCCTCTGGTTTATATAATCTTTATATATGTTTGTAACACTTATCTCTCCCAGTATACAGTTAAACAGCAGCCGTAGATCCGGTGTAGTAAACAATAAAAATTACCTGGTAAACAAGGTCAAATACTGTACATAACACAAAACACAGACATTGGTCAGGTATTCAGTATAATCATAATAATACTCAGGTATTATATATCAGACAAAAAAGGCAAAACACTTATAAATCATACAATTTACAACCTAGGCATGTATGATGTTTCCCACACTGAAAAATGACAAGTCTAAAAAAATTCCTAAAAAGCCCATGTACAAAAAAAGTTTTTAAATCAACCCAATCCCATTCAACCTTATGTATGCAGTAGCCACATGCAGTGTCATTAAACATGTTAAATATGTATATTTTATACCTAAAAAATAAATTTATCAATGCTACTAAATAATATTTGCTTACAATTAATAACCATTGAATAACAGTAATAACTATCCAACATTCAGTAAAGGAAAAAAGTAAAATTTATCATAAAAGTGATTTTTTTTTAAAAATTAATATTTTTCATAATAATATATTTTTTGGTATAAGAAAGATAATGTAAATTCAAATAATTTGCTCATAAAATATAAATAAATAAAAAATATATAATAAATTCAACAAAAAAAATAATTATTTATAAAGACATTGGTCCCTGCAGGAAGAAACGACTAAAATTACAATTAGTGGTCCCTACTTCCTGTTGTGGGATGATGTCACTTCCTGTTATTCTTTAACAGACTGATAATACTCGGCCAGGACTTTCCAGGCCTTAGCAGCCATGAATCCGTCGGGAGGGTTCTGGCCTTCCCTAGCCAGCTTTCTCATACGAGTCCCCGATATAAAATCATAGTCCTCCTTACGTTCTGGGTTAAAGAAATCCATCTGTTTTAGTTTAGTGTTATATGCTGCCACTCTGAAGGGAACAATTTCTAATTGTGTTAACCCTGGTGCCATCGTCAAAACCTGTGAAGAAAATAAGAAAAATCTGTTAACTGACATCCAGTAGTTTATAGTAAAAAACTAAAAGGTATTTGGGGAAAGGCCGGAAAAAAAATCCTATTCCATGTAACTGAACACAAGTTTCTTAGAAAATATAGTAGCTGCATATATACTGTAGACGTACTTTTTTCCACAGGGTTATAATTCCATGGAATCTCAATTTCTGTTACATTCGCGGGTAGAAAATTACGCGGATTTTCTAGATTGTCCCTATATGCCTTACATTTATATTAAGTACGCTTGGACAAATTTCCGCAGAAAATGTATGACCACATACATAGCGTAAATTAATACCACACGGAAAAAAGTACTTCTAAAGTATACTGTAAATCAACTTTTATTTGTGTTTGAAAATACATTGAGTTTTGTAACTTTCTTTTTCTTGCAAATATTTCTCACTGAAAAGCATCATTTTTATTAGGTATTAAATTAAATGTTTCCTAAATCATGAAAAATAATCAGTGAAGTTGAGGTTTTCAGAGAAAAACTGGTAAATCATATATGTATATTGAAACAGGGATTAACAAAATTTGACTTTTAATTAATCTCACCTTTGCCCCATGTGTATGATCAAATAGATCTCTTGTACCATCAGGGTGAGGCATGCCAGCAGGGTCACGCCCCACTATGTAGAAGTTAGCCCCAGTTGACATCCTGGCTTTAGCATGCCACTGTACCTGGTCAAAAAATCAGAACTTTGATCAAATTTGGTAAGTTCTATAACTTCAATCATTAGAAGTACTGCTGTACTTCTAAATACCTCAAGAACTTCATATTCATACAAGTGCCTGTAGGCTCAAATATTCACAGATTCTGATAATTTCAGTGTATTTTATGTACCTCTGTTGGCCCTGCGTACATCATTGGAGATGGGAAGATGGCTAGGACTGTAGAGTCTGGATCTAGGACTTTCTCGTCTAGTATAGCTTTGTGTTGCTTCATGCGTGTAGGTAATGGCGCATCATCATCCTTTGTCCACCCACCTGTAAGGCATCACAAAGACTTAAAGACACTGAATAATGGACCACAGATACTCTTAATCAGAGAGGGACAATGTGATTTCTATAGGACTTGTTCAAGCAAAGCTCTAATAAACATTATTTACAATGTTGAAAATCTCTATTAAAACAACTGAAATGACTGTACCCAGTGTAATATCACTTTACCTAGATAAATATGGACTTACCCAGTGGATGTAGGAGCTTTTCTCTAACAGCCTATGTTAAGTGATAGATATGGACTTACCTAATGGGTGTAGGAGTAGCACAGGCTTGCTGTACCCTTTCTCTAACAGTCTACGTTTTGTGTCGGCCATCAGTAAGGCGTGACCATTGTGTATAGGATTGCGTAGTTGGAAAGCAAATACTGCATCAGCCTGTAAAGTAAAATGTTTTTTTAGCTCAACATGTCTGACTCTTTCAAAAAAAAATTGCTTCATACTTCTTTCAAGTAATAGTATAACACTGTTATGAGTTAAGACGTACCCCTAGTTCTCTGAACTTGTTGCGTAGCTCCATTGGGGTGAGTCTGTATTCGTCCAGTCCATCATTCCATCTTATTCTCTCTATCACAGCCAGGTCCCCGCCAACAAGCCAGTCTCCACTCTCATAGATCATCTGTACACAACATGTATACAAAAATTACAAATAGGAACCATAAGGAACTTATCTGTACACAACAAGTGGTAGACATTAAGATAAATATTATCTGTACACATCAAGCAGTTAATAATCAGTAAATATAATTTGTAAAATTTCCTCTTCATGGAGTTACTTTTATAAAGTGACCTTCAGCTGACCTTGACATATGGGTGACCTCTGTGACTGGTGCCAAACTGTCTACAGCAGCGCTCCTCTTTGTTGTGGGGATAAAACTCGGGATTACGCAAGATGGCCACACTGTTGCCCTCATATTTCAGAGTTAAGGCGGCACATCCGTCTAGCTTCTCTTTATCCTCCGTACACACAGGCAAAACGATCGGGATCGACTGGTTGGTCACTCCACCTAATACAGGAAGATAATGGTAATATAGTGTTAAAGTAAATTTCTGGACTGTACCACTTTACAATAGTTATGCTCTTGACCGACACTTTAAATAAAATCTAAATCAACTTTATATTAATTACTTCCTAAAAATTTCACAGGAAAGATGACCTTTCTCATTAAATCTCTGTAAATTAGTTTTTACTCTCATTGTTTGTTTGTGGTTTTATTGTGACATACCATCCAACAAACAGCCAAAGTGTTGACTCTGTAGATACTCTCTCTCCCTCATAAAGCCACTAAGGGGGGTGGCCCAGCCCTCCGATAGAACCTGGGTCCATTCCAAATCCAGCTGAAACAGTAAAGTATACAGTATATATGAAATATCAATAGACTACAATGCATCTCCTGTAATACATAAAAGAATATTAAAGGGGTCATTTAATAATTTAAGTCCTAGTTGATGTAGATTTGACTCCATTATTGTTGATCTGACCCCCCTACCTTGTTGATATTGAGGGCTGGTAGTTGCTCCGCCTCTGCCCTGGTGACCTCGATCCGATTTTCCGGGACAAACAACTCCCTGACGGTCTGTACAGCTCCTGTTGGTACCACCTCCTACAAAATTAATCAAATTCATTGTCTTAATAAGGCAGTGAAAGACATGAAATTCAGTCATGATTGGCTAGGAAATTTTAATATATCTGTCTTAGAATAACAGTACAATATATTATTTTAATTACTGTAGATCACTAAATTTTTGCAACACCTTATTTTCGCGAGATAGTCATTGACTCTTTATTAGCGAGACATAATTTTCACGAATTGTTGTTTTTCCTCTATATAATCTTAAGGAATACTCTTAAACGTGAGAATTAAATTTTCGCAAGCTCATTGTCTCGCGTAATTGCGCGAAAATTAAGTTCTCGCGAATAAAACGTGATTTACAGTATTGCTTTTAAAAATTTCGTTAAAGTTTTAAAGCAATACATCATCTTTGCCGTCTGTGATATCAGTGTAAGGGGCTTAGGGGTAGGGATGCTGAGGTCATTTGACGTCCAATGGTTCTAACCTAGACCTGGAGTTTTGAGTCTTGTACACTACTCACTATATCCACAAGATGTGGAGTTTTGATTTTTATAATCTACTCACTATATCCACAAGATGTGGAGTTTTGATTTTTATAAACTACTCACTATATCCAAAGATGTGGAGTTTTGAGTCTTGTAAACTACTCACTATATCCACAAGATGTGGAGTTTTGATTTTTATAAACTACTCACTATATCCACAAGATGTGGAGTTTTGAGTCTTGTAAACTACTCACTATATCCACAAGATGTGGAGTTTTGATTTTTATAAACTACTCACTATATCCACGAGATGAGACACAATGTTCTGTACACACTCATCCACTGTCTCTTTGCCGGCCTTCAGAACCACCTCAGGATTATCTGGGCCCTCATAGGCTTGATCTACTCCGGTAAACCCTACAACACAGAGTGAGATATGTCAGGGAGAGAGAAAGAGAGAGATTTTCTGTGTAAGACTTTTGAAAGTTTTTAGTGCTTTGTACATAACTAAAATCTTTATAAACTGCTGTATATAGGTATATATTTGACCTTTGATCTCGCCGGCTCTCGCTCGCTTGTACAATCCCTTCACATCACGTTGTTCACAGACCTCGATTGGCGTGTCTACAAAACACTCCACAAACTTCAGTCCCGCGGCCTCGTGGAGTTCTCGGGCACGCTCACGATCCTATAAAATAAGTCATTAAGATTTCTCATAGATTGGAAATATTTTGGCACTTCATATATACCTTAAACATCTTTAATATGATAAACGCTAGTCTAAAATATCATCATGATCATACAGTGATAATTTTGAGAAAATTTATAAATCCATGATATTTCTCTAAATAAGTGGTCTATTCTCTTCTTTTGGAAAACCAGTCAAGTCAACCTAACACACCTTAAAGTCAACCTAACACACCTTAAACTAGATATGAACCTGTTTCCCATATTATGTTTGTGTTTTTAAATCGTTAACATCTCTTTTCCCTATGTATAGGAGTCCTATCCTGCTCAACATAGTGCTGCTTGATAGTTTGGTGCTCCACATTACCGCTCAATGTCACCATTTTTAACAATGTCTGATTAGTCACCTACCAGTGAAACCGGAGGGGACTATACATGTAGGATTCAGCTGAGTCTGTCTGTCTGTCAACCTGTCCCTGTCAGCCTGTCCCACTTGGTTTTCCGCTTTTTTTTTTCTAAATGCTTGAAGACATTGAGCTGATTTTTGGTATGTGAGTGTATCTTGAAGAGTTACAGATCAAGTTTGAATTTCATTTGGCGTCATTGATTTTTGACAGAATTAGGGCATTTTTAATTTTTTATAATTGGGATTACAAACGGGTTTGCGATGCACTATATTAATGTTGCAAATGAGCTTGTATCTTAAAGAGAAAAGAGAATCTGGTAGGGGACATGTTTTGCTTATGCAATACTCTCAGAATGCTTGTTGAAAGTGCTTTGGCACATATTGTCATATATTTGTCATTGATGATGTCCAATACATGAATTTTTAAACACGAGTACTTGTTCACCAAATTATAGAGCATTTATGTAGGTAAAGTTTGTGACACCATCTTTCCGTATAACTGATAACAAAACTTTATTGACAAGGCTATTTGTAGAAGACAAAGAATTGTTGTGCACTGACTACTGATAATTAACACCATTTAAATGCCATCTTTAAATGCATATGACATCACAGGCCTATAATATTTTGTCAAAATAACAAAAAGGTCATTTTCCAACAGCATGCAAAAAATTGTTCATTTTGAGATTGAATAGTACAGTTGTATTTGAAATATTTAAAAAGTTCAAATTTTTCTGGGACAACCTTCGTAAATGTAGGTCATAAAACATATCAGATATTCTTTTGATAATGTGTTTTATCAAACTGTTTTACAAACTTCCATTAGAATTTCTCTTTTTATTATCCTGAGCTACCAGGACAGGTTCTGTATCTAAGCATTCAATTACAGTGGACCTTCAGATATCCGGACCCCAGATATCCAGATGCTTCAGTATCCGGACGCTTTTTCATTGGGACAGAATTTTTAATTGTTATATTGTTTTGTTTAACTGGTGATTCAGGTATCCGGACGCTTCACATATCCGGACAAATTGACTAGGAACCAAAGCTTCTGGATAAATGAGGCTCCACTGTAGTATAAAATAAATTTTTAAGCTTGACAATAACTGTGTGGTAACACGATTAAAACAGTTGTGACCATGTGTTCTCCCTCCTTAGTATTCCACTTACTATAAAACACTGCAATTTGAACAAGTTGAGCATGACAACTAAAAAATTTTAGGCTTTGATAATAAGACAAGTAGAAAATATTTGACAGATAACTTTTAAATCAGCTGAGTTCCATAACGTATAATTATCAGCACTACCAGGTCTACATGCTGTATCTGAACTAGGGTAGAGGATCTGGTGTCTGTGACTCACTGCCCTAAATTAGTAATTACATGTACTTTATAAAATAACTGAACTATTACATCAATATATGTATACTTAGAAGCCACAGCTTGTTATAGTCAATCCCCATGCTACAATGCCCTTTTCAAAAAAAAAGAAACCAGTAAACAGATACACAAGCTATATAGTCTTCAAAGAATTTTATAAGCACCCTCATACCATAATATGATTAATCATTTCTCACCATTAGATGTTAAGAACCACTTGAAACATTCATGATAAAAGTTATTCTTGTAGCTCTATTTCTTGGAAAACAAACAATTTAAATTATCCTCAAAAGAAACAAAAGATCTTCCTTGTCTTCTTCTCGTATTAGATAGTTTTTTTCCCTATTCATCAAATAAATTATTTGGTAACAAATATATTTTTTCTCAATGAAACCTTCATGAACAGCTTTACACTTATTTGTTTAATAAACAATCCACGGGTATTAGTAATGCTGAATGGGTCCTCAATAAACCAGTGCTTGACAACACATGATTAAGTACAATCTACTACATGTACAAACCACTGCCAGTGCTAACACTTGACACTAGATGACCTACCTTTTTAAAGGGGCTGATGAAGGCAGTGATACACACGATGCCACCATCAGCGAACAGTTTGGCGACCTCAGAGATTCGGCGGATGTTTTCCTCGCGATCCTCAGGGGTGAAGCCCAGGTTCTTGTTGAGCCCGGTCCTGATGTTGTCCCCGTCCAGACTGTAGGCAGGAATCCCCTGACTGACCAGGTACTCCTCCAGGGCAAACGAAATTGTGGTCTTCCCTGCCCCCGACAGACCTGTCAGCCATATTGTACACCCCCGGAATCCTTTCTTGGCTCCCAGGACCTTCCCTCGCTTGTCCCTCGTGACATGGTGTTTCTGGAATGCCACATTTGTGGCCCTTTGTACAGCCTAAAATAGAAAGTGTATCTTGTTTAATCATGTACCCTTCAGAGCCTCTGTACAGCCTAGAATAGAAAGTGTATCTTGTTTAATCATGTACCCTTCATAGCCTCTGTATAGCCTAAAATAGAAAGTGTATCATGTTGAATCATGTACTTTCATAGCCTCTGTATAGCCTAAAATAGAAAGTGTATCATGTTGAATCATGTACTTTCATAGCCTCTGTACAGCCTAAAATAGAAAGTGTATCTTGTTTAATCATGTACCCTTCATAGCCTCTGTACAGCCTAAAATAGAAAGTATATCTTGTTTAATCATGTACCCTTCAGAGCCTCTGTATAGCCTAAAATAGAAAGTGTATCATGTTGAATCATGTACTTTCATAGCCTCTGTACAGCCTAAAATAGAAAGTGTATCTTGTTTAATCATGTACCCTTCATAGCCTCTGTACAGCCTAAAATAGAAAGTATATCTTGTTGAATCATGTACCCTTCATAGCCTCTGAGCCTAAAATAGAAAGTGTATCATGTTGAATCATGTACCCTTCAAAGCCTCTGTACAGCCTAAAATAGAAAGTGTATTATGTTGAATCATGTACCCATAGCCTCTGTACAGCCTAAAATAGAAAGTATATCTTGTTTAATCATGTTGAGCCTCTGTATTGTCTGAATGAGTCTGTGTATGACCTAAAATTTGAAAGGTAAAGTGCACAATTAATCATACCCTTCAACTATAATTCTCAAGGAGAGTTTTATATTTTAAGCTTTTGAAGTGTACTGTCCTAAAGAGATATTACAGAGGTTGTGGATTTACACAGACTCTCAACAAATGATCTGGATGCTGATCCTGCTTGAGCTCAATACAAAATAAACACAGTCTCTATCCTAATTCATCTACCACACTTTTTACTTTAAATACATCATACAACTTTATGACCTGAAGGTGAACTGTAAAAAAAAGATGAAATCCAACCCCAAGCCTGTACTGAAATGATCAACCTTTCATTAGGAAAGAAAACATTCCAAAAACAAACATATAAACCTGTAGACCCCCCTTACATTAAAAGAGGTCAATTAAATTAAAACTTAAGTTAATCATATGAGGCTGTAAAGAGAGGGATTCAACTGAACTCTTATTACAAAGTGTACTTTAGCTAGGTAGTCTCTTAGAGAACTTTAGAACTTCTCCTGTAGTGAAGCAATACCCTGAAATCAATACACACGTTATACATTAAAAAGAATGTTTAATGGATTCCGAACATTACTGAGTTCTTCAGATAAACTACATCTGTAGCCTTCCCTTCTAACGTACAAAAAAAACAAATTAAGTTTAACTATTTCTGTGAATTTTTAAGTGTTTCCTCATTAATAGGTAAAAAATTAAATGGTTAAAACTCAGAAATCCTACAGACTCCTAAAAGCAATTTAATAAAACTTGTAAAGGTGAGAAATAAAGGTGTATTGATTTTTTTCTGAGATAGACTTACGCTGTGAGAAATTTTCTCCGACATTGTCAGACAGATCTATCCTACACTGAATGAACTTCAAGGAATGCCACGAATACAATTTTACATCCACACTTAAACAAGCTGTCAAGTGAAAGAAAAAATCGGAGGTACGAAGAGTTCTGTGGGAGATCTATGACCTCGATTTACACATGGCTAAATGTTTATACTCTGTACTATATATACATAGGAGAGAAGGAGTATACTGAAATGGCCTGTTACGCTTTGATGACTCTTAATTAGTCATCTAGACTGTGCATATTTGCATTGCACCTAACACTGAAAAAAATTGGTATCATTTATCAGTCAATGTATAAATTTTAAATTGAGATTCCCCATGGGTGAAACAAAAATTATAATGGATTGAGGGAAGGGGCTAAATGTGAAATGACTAGATTGACCACAGAACTTTCAATTTCTGGAGTGAATACCAAGATTTTGACTGACATTTATAAGGGGGTCAAAAAAGGTCAAGGTCCTGATTTGCTCAGTATTAAGTATATATATCTATAGTTACCTATATAGGTATAGTTGTGTGAGATAATATTTGATACATCCCCCCCTGCTCTACTGATGTGTAAAATAAATTGTTATCAACATAAGATAATCAATTAGGTTATCCTAGTAAATATCCTAGTACATAGACGTTAATGCTCTCACAGTCCAGACCAAATTCATATAAGTAAATAAATTTATCATAAAATATCCCCCCCCCCATAAAAAAAATCATATGGTTTGTGGCATGATCATATCAATTAGGACCCCTCACTTAGCTGGCCTGATAATCATCCCTAACAGACTCAATTCTTCTTTCATTATTGACAATTTTAAACTCGAGACAAGTGTCAATACATTAAGAAGGTGTACTGTAGAAGTTCTCTTTTCCTAATGATATTAATTTATGCTATAAACGACATTAAACGTGGTCACAAATTTTCTGTGAAAACATTTAAGGCATATAAAGGCAATATAAGAATTCTGTCTGTGTTAAATTTTCCATATATGCATTGTACAGAAATTGAGATTTCTCAGAATTATGGCCCTATGGGGGAAAACAAAACGTTTACAAATTATTACAAATTTTACATTCTGTACATGTACCACTAACTAAAGGTAAATGTCATCCAAATTAGCCTGCTATTAGAATATAATGAAGAGCAAAGGTCATCCTAATCAGATTTAAACACATTTCATGAACTTAATCAAATATCAGGTAAATATCTGAAAAGCTGAGAAAAGCAAAAAAATTGATTAAAACACGCCTTCAGTGTTTTCATATGAATGTCACCCACAATTGAGCTTAATAAAGCTTAATAAAGGAGCCAAATTGATGAATCTGGTGACACGTATGTAGAGAAACGTCCTTTAATCCATAAATGGATTTTGCTCCATATTCTGTGCAGTAAATACATAACCAGATGTATATTTTTTTTAAAAACAAGATATTATATTAGAAAAGATAAATACTAAGTTAACAAAGAAATAAATGAAGGACTTACATTAAACCTGCGGAAATCCATGCTGGAGGAATGTTTTTGTAGCTTTGATGAAGTTTTTATGGTCTAACTAGATAGTTATGTTGTTTTTTGACAGATTTGCTTGGTATTTATACCTGAAGACAATTATTCAGAACATCTCTGTTAATATCAGAGTAAACAGTCTAATTCCTCCCCTGTTACATCATTAATGTAACCTAAATCATACTATGAGGTCACACCAGGAGTTACAATATGGTTAAGTGAAAAATTCTAGTCAGTCATTTTTTTAATCTTTGAAAATTTTTGTCTTTGCAGTGCAGGGTCAAAGAGCTGCATTGCATTTACATGACTAAATTAATAAACATGTTAAAGCTAATTAAAATTGAGATCAAATTAAAGGATTGTATAACTGTAATCTGAACTTTCTGTCAAACTTGCATCATTTCTAGGTGTAGGGTCTGGGCCTGTCATACTTTGACAAATGAGGAAACATTAAAGCACAGTGTCAGGTCTGTAAGTCACCCTGAATCAACAACAACATGCAGGCTACACTTAAAGCTAGTCCCGCTAATCAGTAAAATATGATTGATGAATGTGATTGTTAAAAAATAAATAGAAAGTCAAAGATTCGAAACATTTGAAGAAGACCACAAAATACTTTTTTTATCAATTAATTTAAAACTAAGCAAGATTTAATTTCCCATTTATTAATTTTACCAATGTGTTATATTGGAAGTAAAATTCATCTGGCTCCATATATAGAGAACTTGACAGGAAATTTTTATTTGAATTTTACAGATTGATGTGCTTTGGATATTAGCACAAACAAATAAGTATATTAATTCCATACACTCTAAATGACTAGACTGAGTTTACACTGTTATCTGACCTAAAAACGAGATGTGGAACAAAATCTAGAACATGACTTCGAAATATTACAACTGCATGCACACCTCTTAAATCTGGTGACAAGTCTATTTTCTGACCCCAAGGTCCTCACCCAGAAAAAAGAAAGCACTTTGTGCAGACTTATGTTAAACAAGAGGTGCTGATGTGAGCTATAAACTCACTAAATGATACCCCCGCCAACCATACTAATATAATAGCACTGTCCATGTTTTGCTATGGGAAACCCGAAATATGTGTTGGATCAAAAAGTAAAATAGGAGGTGCACAATGGCAATATGTAATAATTAAGATTCTTTGAAAGTCTCATTATATTTCATTCAGTGGTATAAGAGAAGTTGCGGATAAGAGATGGGTACCCAAAAGCGTAACAAACGAACAAACAAATGTACAGGCAAATGGGAGGTCGGACAGATGGATGGACATCCTGATTACTATATACCCTCCCGCTTTTCAAGCGGGGATATAAAAAAAAATAAAA
>NW_026924249.1:0-23579 GCF_032062105.1 Saccostrea cuccullata
AAGCTTATGAGAAGTTGGGTCCCCTACCTTTACACAGAGGTCCCCATATTGGCACTTCCGGGTCCCCATTTTCTAAATTTATGAATATATCATTCTAGCTCAAAGACTCAGTTTATTTACTTATTCCAGGATACCTACGGGGTAAAATAAGTTAAACAATACCAATTCTGCCACGAAATCGCTTAGTCCCCATTTTAAGATTTTTTGGCAGGGTCCCCAGATCGAAGTCCAAACACGTAGGTGTGTGTGTGTGTGTGTGTGTACTGGCAATTTGCTACAAAATGAATTTATCCCAGATTTTTTACTACGGCTGTTTTTTTCCTCACCCAAGAATACGCATAACATTCACGTATCATGTTTGTTTCTATTATAACCCATTACCGCGGGTCGTTGATTTCCGCGGCCACATGTAAATGAGGGCTTGGTTACACAGTTTAAAAGATGATAGAGGTAAATGCAAACTAAAGACGTGAATTATATTATATTTGAAACTTGCATTTAATGCATTTAATGCATATTGTATATTTTGATATAAAACGAAAAAATTTAACAAAGACAAGATAATAACTCATTATAAGGTTTAATAAATTGTAATTTTTATAAGCAGTTACCATTGTATGTCTCATTCTACATAGTTTGGAGGCGCGCGTGATTGTGGGATTTTGTATTTCAATGTTTTCTTATAAAACGCTATATGTGCGAACATTTGGGTCGCTCTTGCATATACATATATATACAGTTATGCATTTAAAGGCGTCGACAAAGAAAGCAAATAAGCTAACATACATGTACATTCAAACAGACATTCACCTCGATATGGAAAAATAAATATCAACAACAATAACATCAATAAGGTGTTAAATAACAATTTCCATTTCGGCAGCTTTTTCAAAATATTTAGTACCGTTTTTTAAGTTATAATGCAAAAACTGTAAAGAGCTCCAGATCCCTAATTTTAAGGGGTCAGCCTTTAATTTTTTAGTGGTGTTAAAATAAAGCCCTCCAAATTGTGCACAACTTTTATTAGCTCACCTAAGCCGAAGGCTCAAGTGAATTTTTCTTATCACATTTTGTCCGGCGTCCGTCTGTCTGTCTAGCTGCCTGTAAACCTTTCATATTTTCGATTTCTTCTCAAGAACCGCTTGCCACAAAGCATCCTTGGAAGCAGGGGATTCAAGTTTATTCAAATGAAGGGTTACTCCCTCATGCAAGGGGAGATAATTGGGAATTGGTAAAAATGTTGTGACACGTTTTAAAAATTTTCTTCTCAAGAACCACTGTGCCAGGAAAGATGAAACTTATGGGGAAACATCTTCAGGTAGTGTAGATTCAAATTTGTTCTAATAATGACCCCTGGAGGTAGGACAGGGCCACAATGGCCAACCGAAATTTAACATAGAAATTTTTAGGAAAATTCTTTAATTTCTTCTCAAGAATAGCAAAGCCATGACTGATCATATTCATATGGAAGCATTCTGATGTAAGGTATATTCAAGTTTGTTCAGATCATGATCCCTGGGGATAGGGCTGGGCCACAATTGCCGACCATAGTTTTACATAGAAATATATAGGAAAATTCTTTAAAAATCTTCTTCTCAAGAATGACAAAGCCATAACTGATCATATTTATATAGAAGCATCCTCAGTTAGTTTAGATTCAAGTTTGTTCAAATCATGACCCCCCCCCCCCCACACACACACACACACACCACAGTGGTGTTTTTTTAATACTTTTTAATTTAACTACAAAAAGTAGTTGATTCAAATGCAATATTTACATTTATAAGATAAAAAAATACATGTTGACTACGGTTGATGAAGCTAATTCTTTTTTTTTATTCTAAATGCCGCATTTATTTTTTTAGTATATTTTTTCTTTTGACTGATAAGATTATGTTTACATCTGTGTAAATTAAAATGAAATAGATTTAAATAAATATTTCTTTTTTCGGTACAAGAGACAACCTTTACATTAATATTCATTTCATGAACATTATTCTTTTAGAGGAATGGTCAAGTTCTTAAAAAAAATCTCGTAACATTTTATGAATCTTAACCCTGAAAAATAATAGGATATAAATAATCATAATAAAACATAATTGCATCAAAGTTTTCTACGGTTTTAATATAGTTAATTAAACTTACAAAATTTTCACTAAAGTAAATCAAAGTTTCAAAGTTTTTATTATAGTTAATCAAAGTTTCAAACATTTTCAAACTTTTTATTTTGATAAATCAAATTTCCGAGGTTTTCACTTTAAATAGCAAATCAAAGTTCAAAAGTTTTCACCATAGTAAATGTAAATCAAAGTTCTAAAGTTTTCACCATTGTAAATCAAAGTTAAAAAGTTATTACTTTGGTACTATAGTTAGCTTTAGTAAAATATAATTAACTACAGTTTACTAATAGTACTTTTTTGTTAGGGTTGGTTGAGGAACTAGAAAAGATGGAACAAACTACAGGAAACGTAGTGAATAAGGGAAAGTATTTAGAAGTTAAAGTATGCTATATAACTAATATATTCCGCTCTATAATTTTTTTATAATAATCATTAAAGTTTCATTATTCCTGAACATGTGTAAAGGCGTTAGAAATATGCATAGATACATGAAATATGACCGTAGGAACCTGGGCACGGGGCACTGTTACAACGCACTTTGAAAAATTACGCACTTTGAAAAATTTTTTCAAAGTGCGTTAAATTTGGGACCAAGCTAAACGCACTTTAATAATTTTTTTTCAAAGTGTGTTAATATCGACCATATTAACGCTCTTTGAAAAAAATGTAAAGCTTGATCAATGTTCTCACAAATAATCGGTATGATAAATAATTGACCCTGGTTGGATAACTATGATGAGGTCACTTCAGGACATGAGATATTGAATATTTAAATATTTTAGGTTTTGATAAATGTTATAAAAAGGAAATTGGTATTTTAGAAAATATGGAAAGATAATTGTTTAATATCATTATTTTGTTTCTGTTTAAAAATTCTTGTATGTAATACCGGTAGGTAGATATAAAGGGGGGGGGGGCTAAAAGTGAACGACTTAAAGCATTGAATTTATCTTAAGAAAAAAGGGGTCAATATGAAAAAATTTTCAAAGTGCGTAATTTTTTTAATGTGCGTTGCCACAGGGCACCCCAATACTTTGTCGATACACGTGTATATAGAATATAGAAAGCAATGCTAGCACATGTACATGTATGTGCTTGTGCTCCCTAAATAAAAACGTCTGGTGACCTTTTTGTAAAGACATTTTTGATACGGGCCTTTGTAGTTGTAATTAATGTCTGACGTATTTTAAATATTGTGTTAGACATCTTTTTTTTAATTTTACATCGAAGATAGAGAATAGGCGACAATGAAATTGAAAACATATCTATTTCAGATAAACTCTGAACCAAGGTCTCTGTTTGTATTTAGTATATTGTATTGGTGATAAGAAAATACACATTTTCTTTTTTCACCTAGTGCTTCCAGCCTCAATTCTCTGTTCTCAAAAGGAGAACAGGCCTCCGTATGATCGTGTAGACATACGTAGTACATCTACTAATTATTTTCTAAAAATAAATAAATGATAAATTAATAAATAAACCACCGTGTTGCTACAATCATTTTTTGGTGGCCGACCATACGTGTAGTTAAATGTCAAAGTAATATAAAGAGTAAATAAAGATGAGGTGAGGAAAATTGCAAAAAGGAACAAAAAGGGGGGGGGGAGTAATTTTGTTCAATAACTTTTGAACATAAATTAGAGATTAAATATAAATTATAATGAGAAAGGGGGGATTAAATTCATATTTGGAAGTTGTTTATGTGTAATAAAATTTAGTTTTCAAATGAACAAAAAGGGGGGAGGGGGGTTGAAATAATTTAGATTTGCTACATTGTTTTTATTTAGCTTGAAATATTGTAAACTTGAAATATTGTAAATAATTGCTGTTTACACCGATTAGAATTAAGTTTTAGATAATGTTTTAAAATTAGCAATAGTACTGTACAAAGTTAAAAGCCTAAAGGAATACTAACCTAGGCATTAAACATAAATTGGCAAAAGATAAGTAATACATTTTTGAATATAACAGATTATATGTATTTGTGTGTGCATATATGTGAACAAAAATCAAAATTTAATAAAGAAAAAGACCAGGAAGGAGTTAAGCCAAATTGAATTTAGAAATTTTGGTTTGTGCTATAGCATAATTATAATTTTAAATGATGCCAAAAGGTCTAAAGATGTCGGCTAAAATGCCAGTAATTTTGAGAGGGAACTCTCATCAGGTGCTAGTCCCAAACTCCAAGCAGGTTTGTTTCGGTAATGAATTGGCCATTCATTCTAGCACGACAAACCTGTCCTCGCCATTTCCGGTAGATATGTATTTTTTCTATTTTCTAATGTATAAACAAAAAAGTGTTCGTGTAAAATATAAGTTAAGTAATATTATCTAACACTAATCTTATAGTCTTAGCTAAGGAACTTACCTTAATTCTTATGTAATCTTCTCTGTTGATTTTCATCATGGCGATTTGACAGCGTCTTTTCTGTTGATATGACGTCATTTTTTACACCATGACGTAACAATATTCAGAGACTTACAGAGCCCTATTAGAGTCATTATTTATATAGATTATATAGTATAGAACAGATTGTTTTAAATTAAACAAATTAGAGGGAGATTGAAATAACCTTGAATTTTAATATATTAAAGGGGAGTTGAGAAAAATGTTGGATTTTAATATATAATTTTGATAAAAAATTGTGAGCAAAAAACAAAAGAAAAATTAACAAATAAATAAGGCCGTCTAAGAGTATGTCATAGGTCTGAGTTACTGTCACACCCAGTGAATCACCATGGGGATTATTTTCTGTTTGTATTTAGTATATTGTATTGGTGATAAGAAAATACACATTTTCTTTTTTCACCTAGTGCTTCCAGCCTCAATTCTCTGTTCTCAAAAGGAGAACAGGCCTCCGTATGATCGTGTAGACATCTACTAATTATTTTCTAAAAATAAATAAATGATAAATTAATAAATAAACCACCGTGTTGCTACAATCATTTTTTGGTGGCCGACCATACGTGTAGTTAAATGTCAAAGTAATATAAAGAGTAAATAAAGATGAGGTGAGGAAAATTGCAAAAAGGAACAAAAAGGGGGGGGGGGTAATTTTGTTCAATAACTTTTGAACATGAATTAGAGATTAAATATAAATTATAATGAGAAAGGGGGGATTAAATTCATATTTGGAAGTTGTTTATGTGTAATAAAATTTAGTTTTCAAATGAACAAAAAGGGGGGAGGGGGGTTGAAATAATTTAGATTTGCTACATTGTTTTTATTTAGCTTGAAATATTGTAAACTTGAAATATTGTAAATAATTGCTGTTTACACCGATTAGAATTAAGTTTTAGATAATGTTTTAAAATTAGCAATAGTACTGTACAAAGTTAAAAGCCTAAAGGAATACTAACCTAGGCATTAAACATAAATTGGCAAAAGATAAGTAATACATTTTTGAATATAACAGATTATATGTATTTGTGTGTGCATATATGTGAACAAAAATCAAAATTTAATAAAGAAAATGACCAGGAAGGAGTTAAGCCAAATTGAATTTAGAAATTTTGGTTTGTGCTATAGCATAATTATAATTTTAAAAGATGCCAAAAGGTCAAAAGATGTCGGCTAAAATGCCAGTAATTTTGAGAGGGAACTCTCATCAGGTGCTAGTCCCAAACTCCAAGCAGGTTTGTTTCGGTAATGAATTGGCCATTCATTCTAGCACGACAAACCAGTCCTCGCTATTTCCGGTAGATATGTATTTTTTCTATTTTCTAATGTATAAACAAAAAAGTGTTCGTGTAAAATATAAGTTAAGTAATATTATCTAACACTAATCTTATAGTCTTAGCTAAGGAACTTACCTTAATTCTTATGTAATCTTCTCTGTTGATTTTCATCATGGCGATTTGACAGCGTCTTTTCTGTTGATATGACGTCATTTTTTACACCATGACGTAACAATACCCCGAGACTTACAGAGCCCTATTAGAGTCATTATTTATATAGATTATATAGTATAGAACAGATTGTTTTAAATTAAACAAATTAGAGGAACATTGAAATAACCTTGAATTTTGATATATTAAAGGGGAGTTGAGAATAATGTTGGATTTTAATATATAATTTTGATAAGAAATTGTGAGCATAAAACAAAAGAAAAATTAACAAATAAATAAGGCCGTCTAAGAGTATGTCATAGGTCTGAGTTACTGTCACACCCAGTGAATCACCATGGGGATTATTTTCTGTTTGTATTTAGTATATTGTATTGGTGATAAGAAAATACACATTTTCTTTTTTTCACCTAGTGCTTCCAGCCTCAATTCTCTGTTCTCAAAAGGAGAACAGGCCTCCGTATGATCGTGTAGACATCTACTAATTATTTTCTAAAAATAAATAAATGATAAATTAATAAATAAACCACCGTGTTGCTACAATCATTTTTGGTGGCCGACCATACGTGTAGTTAAATGTCAAAGTAATATAAAGAGTAAATAAAGAGAAGGTGAGGAAAATTGCAAAAAGAAAAAAAAGGGGGGGGGGGAGTAATTTTGTTCAATAACTTTTGAACATAAATTAGAGATTAAATATAAATTATAATGAGAAAGGGGGGATTAAATTCATATTTGGAAGTTGTTTATGTGTAATAAAATTTAGTTTTCAAATGAACAAAAAGGGGGGAGGGGGGTTGAAGTAATTTAGATTTGCTACATTGTTTTTATTTAGCTTGAAATATTGTAAACTTGAAATATTGTAAATAATTGCTGTTTACACCGATTAGAATTAAGTTTTAGATAATGTTTTAAAATTAGCAATAGTACTGTACAAAGTTAAAAGCCTAAAAGAATACTAACCTAGGCATTAAACATAAATTGGCAAAAGATAAGTAATACATTTTTGAATATAACAGATTATATGTATTTGTGTGTGCATATATGTGAACAAAAATCAAAATTTAATAAAGAAAAAGACCAGGTAGGAGTTAAGCCAGATTGAATTTAGAAATTTTGGTTTGTGCTATAATTTTTCTTATCACATTTTGTCCGGCGTCCGTCTGTCTGTCTAGCTGTCTATAAACCTTTCACATTTTCGATTTCTTCTCAAGAACCGCTTGCCACAAAGCATCCTTGGAAGCAGGGGATTCAAGTTTATTCAAATGAAGGGTTACTCCCTCATGCAAGGGGAGATAATTGGGAATTGGTAAAAATGTTGTGACACGTTTTAAAAATTTTCTTCTCAAGAAGCACTGTGCCAGGAAAGATGAAACTTATGGGGAAACATCTTCAGGTAGTGTAGATTCAAATTTGTTCTAATAATGACCCCTGGAGGTAGGACAGGGCCACAATGGCCAACCGAAATTTAACATAGAAATTTAACATAGAAATTTTAAGGAAAATTCTTTAATTTCTTCTCAAGAATAGCAAAGCCATGACTGATCATATTCATATGGAAGCATTCTGATGTAAGGTATATTCAAGTTTGTTCAGATCATGATCCCTGGGGATAGGGCTGGGCCACAATTGCCGACCATAGTTTTACATAGAAATATATAGGAAAATTCTTTAAAAATCTTCTTCTCAAGAATGACAAAGCCATAACTGATCATATTTATATAGAAGCATCCTCAGGTAGTGTTGATTCAAGTTTGTTCAAATAATGACTCCCCCCCCCCCCCCCACACACACACACACCCCAATGGTGTTTTTTTTAATACTTTTTAATTTAACTACAAAAAGTAGTTGATTCAAATGCAATATTTACATTTATAAGATAAAAAAAAATACATGTTGACTACGGTTGATGAAGCTAATTCTTTTTTTTATTCTAAATGCCGCATTTATTTTTTTAGTATATTTTTTCTTTTGACTGATAAGATTATGTTTACATCTGTGTAAATTAAAATGAAATAGATTAAATAAATATTTCTTTTTTGTACAAGAGACAACCTTTACATTAATATTCATTTCATGAACATTATTCTCTTAGAGGAATGGTCAAATTCTTAAAAAAAATCTCGTAACATTTTATGAATCTTAGCCCTGAAAAATAATAGGATATAAATAATCATAATAAAACATAATTGCATCAAAGTTTTTTAAGGTTTTAATATAGTTAATTAAACTTACAAAGTTTTCACTAAAGTAAATCAAAGTTTCAAAGTTTTTATTATAGTTAATCAAAGTTTCAAACATTTTCAAACTTTTTATTTTGATAAATCAAATTTCTGAGGTTTTCACTTTAAATAGCAAATCAAAGTTCAAAAGTTTTCACCATAGTAAATGTAAATCAAAGTTCTAAAGTTTTCACCATTGTAAATCAAAGTTAAAAAGTTATTACTTTGGTACTATAGTTAGCTTTAGTAAAATATAATTAACTACAGTTTACTAATAGTACTTTTTTGTTAGGGTTGGTTGAGGAACTAGAAAAGATGGAACAAACTACGGGAAACGTAGTGAATAAGGGAAAGTATTTAGAAGTTAAAGTGTACTATATAACTAATATATTCCGCTCTATAATTTTTTTTATAATAATCATTAAAGTTTCATTATTCCTGAACATGTGTAAAGGCGTTAGAAATATGCATAGATACATGAAATATGACCGTAGGAACCAGGGCACGGGGCACTGTCACAACGCACTTTGAAAAATTACGCACTTTGAAAATTTTTTTCAAAGTGCGTTAAATTTGGGACCAAGCTAAACGCACTTTGAAAAAATAATTTTTTTTCAAAGTGTGTTAATATCGACCATATTAACGCTCTTTGAAAAAAATGTAAAGCTTGATCAATGTTCTCACAAATAATCGGTATGATAAATAATTGATCCTGGTTGGATAACTATGATGAGGTCACCTTAGGACATGAGATATTGAATATTTAAATATTTTAGGTTTTGATAAATGTTATAAAAAGGAAATTGGTATTTTAGAAAATATGGAAAGATAATTGTTTAATATCATTATTTTGTTTCTGTTTAAAAATTCTTGTATGTAATACCGGTAGGTAGATATAAAGGGGGGGGGGGGGGGCGGGCTAAAAGTGAACGACTTAAAGCATTGAATTTATCTTAAGAAAAAAGGGGTCAATATGAAAAATTTTTCAAAGTGCGTAATTATTTTAAAGTGCGTTGCCACAGGGCACCCCAATACTTTGTCGATACACGTGTATATAGAATATAGAAAGCAATGCTAGCACATGTATGTGCTTGTGCTCCCTAAATAAAAACGTCTGGTGACCTTTTTGTAAAGACATTTTTGATACGGGCCTTTGTAGTTGTAATTAATGTCTGACGTATTTTAAATATTGTGTTAGACATCTTTTTTTTAATTTTACATCGAAGATAGAGAATAGGCGACAATGAAATTGAAAACATATCTATTTCAGATAAACTCTGAACCAAGGTCTCCGGACTGATTACTCTATACATACAATGAAATTCGTAATTCGAACTATTTCTGCTGATTAATTATGTTCAACATTATTTCTTAACATTTTTAAAGAGCTGAGGTTATCTTTTCAGGAACTTATCTGTCTATTCACTATTTATCAAGTTTAGCCTGCTGAGAATAATTACATAAATTGCAGTAACTTACAAATTTTAAATGCCATAATACCCAAAATAAATAAATTTCTGGACTTTGTAGTTATATTAATGATGTAAAGCAAAGAAACATTTCATTAAAAAATATGAAAGATAATCATTTTCATTACAATACCATATAGTTCGAACATCTTTTTTCACTCATTTTAAAAACAAGCCGCCAGTCCATGAATTACACGGTGACATAAATTACGTTGTACTTCCCCGTTTAGAGAGTGCTAAAAAAATATAAAATTCAAGTAGGCGTGATTGTACAATTACTTAGCAAGGACCAATATACCCTGTGCCTATTTACAATATTTTATACAAACGCACATGGATAAGGATAGACTAAAAGGTATTCTTTGTTTTCTGTTTATCATGCAATAATCGTAACCACTATCCACATTTTTTAAGTTGATTTGTTTGCACATATATATTTGAACCCACCTTTTTGAAGATGGCGTCAAAAAAAAAACGCAGACTTTTGTTTACAATTTATGTACACGAGAAGAATGTTTGTGCCTATTTTGTTGGGTTAATTTATATTTTATAAAGCACGTAATATGTAAATAAATTCACTGATAATCAAATGAAAAAAAAAACGTAACATTTAGGATTTCTGTTTGTAATACATTGCTTTGTACAATCTTACATAGGTCACATTTTGTTTTCTTGTCCAGACCAGCTGTAGACACTAAGCAGACAATTATAAAAACCTTGCATGGAGAGAGTATTTATAATCAGTTCACTTTTTCCCAATCTTTGCATCAAGTTCCTTTGATCTTTGAATTAAGTTACTAAATGCAAAGATCTTACGGTTGAAATAGGTTAACTACAACGCCAAACCAATTACTCAGTATTTTGCCAATGCTAAAACAATTTTTTTGGGTTTTTAGACTGATTCATTGGTTTCTATTTTAAATGTTAGAAACTTATTTTCTATTACAATGAAGCGCATTGAAGTGGTAAAATTTTCTGTTTGGATGGAACGTTTTGAGTTATCTTTAGACACACCCATTTCTGTAGAAAGGAAAAATCGATCAAATGATTCAATTGAATACCTGTAGAACAGGTATATCATAAATAGAATAACCAATCAACTTGAAGTTCTACATAAACACCGAGTAAGCACGTGTTCGACTGATACATGTGCTCTGCTAACTCCAATAAACACGATAAAATCATAATTATGTACAAAATCCTTTCAGTGCATATTTTACATATAAGCGGAAACTCTCTATATATCTCTTTCTTATTTAAAAATCTTAATTTCAGTGTAACTCATGTAGTTTGTGCGGAAAGTGTAATGTCCTAAAACATTACGACGAATATTTCTTTCTCGTTTCTGAAGAAATGAGCGTGTCACTTTGTTATAATTGACGTTCAAAACATGACTCAGGACGTGTCATCCAAATGGAAAATTTTACCACTTCTATGCGCTTCATTGTACAGTGGAAAAAACCTTATTTAATTTGCACTTTTATTCCATAAATATTCTGTTAAACACGTAATTATTTACAAAGTGAAACAGTGAATGGTGTAGTCTAATTTCGCATTTGTTCATGGGCGCTACATGTAACAGGATGTTTACAGATGGCCCAATAACAAAAAATTGAGATGAACTTTAAAGGCAAAGCACATATTAGAGAAACACCGACATCTTTCGAACGAACGTAACTCTCCCCAACTTCCCGTATCTCGATAGTTTTCTAGGGACCAGTGATTGTACCCATATAAAGTTTAAAATCGAAAGAAATAAGTACGGTATATGTGTAAAATAAAACGGATAGTGGTTTAACCACTTTGTATTTGAAAATTGCTCATGTCAAATCTTTTGTAATCACTTACAATGTTTTACAATGAAGCGCATTGAAGTTTAAAATTTTCCAATTGGACGAAACGTTCTGAGTCATGTTTTGAACGTCAATTATAACATAACGACACGCCTACCGTATATACTCGCCTATAAGTCGGTATTTTCGGAGTTAAATTTTAGTCCATAACTGTATGTCCGACTTATAGGCGAGTCATAAAGATATTGGTATTTTTCTGTAAGTGTGAAATGTAGCATTCCATATATGTTTCAGACAGTTGCTGAAGATAACAAGGCCTATAAATGGATAATCGTTTATGCATTCAAAGATTATACAAATCATGTAGTACAAGTATTCACTTACTATAATGGTTTTATTTTGTGCATTTATCAATTCTTTAATTATTTAAAATTAAATATCGGCGTTATTTCGAAAAATATCATTAAAAACAGCTAAAAACATAAGTTCATTCATCTAAAATGTCAAATGATTCTTGCAAAAAGTTATACCGACTTATAACACCCCTACTAATGTGTTTGGAACCTTTTATTTGTCGGTGTTCTGCATATTATAAAACCCGATGAGTTCAGAGTAGCTCTGACATTGGCTCTGGCGAGAGCTAGCGAGACTTCAGCGAGATAGAGTAAATTATTCACGGAAATGTGGCTAGGAAGTGACTAGCACGTGGAGACATAGTAAACAGAAAAGTTATGTTGTGTTTTAGTTTTCACCACCCTATAATATCATTCTGTAGAAATGTACTTCAATCGATCTTTCTTGAATTCATTCAAGTTTAAATTATTTTAAAGTTTTTTTTATGATGCAATTTTCTGCTGTTATGAATTAGAATTTCTTTTTAGACAAATATTTTGCATGGGAACCGGGACTATATTTTTGGCGTCAGATTAGCAAATGGGGCACCAATGTGACTTTAACTGACAAATCAGATGAATGAGAATTACATTATGGGTCACTATACGAATACTACAGGAATTTTACGCTTGATAAATTCCTTTATTGTACTATCGGTGAATACAATTGCCAGGTGGATTCCCTTGCCAACACACGTGATCACGAGTATACATGTACATGTATAGTTATGTAAAAAAAAATGTTTTGTCCATTTAAACGCATAGGAGAAGCTGCTCGTTTTCCTTATCCTTGAATTGCTGGTGTTCTGAACTTGACACGAACTACGTATACGTTTTATTAAGCATATTTTTCTCTACAGTTATTAACAAATTAAAAACACCAGTGATATTATTAATAGTTTCTAATGTTTCATAGGAAATTTTTTTTTTACTTTGCACTCCAATGATATGATCATAGATTGACCTGAACCACGTGTTCGAAGTAACATGTAAACATGTATTTGGCGTTGCTCGTGGTAAGATCCTCTGTGCGCATTAATAGCAATAGCCATATAAGGCAAACAAAGGTTTGTCAGTGTAAATGATATTATACATTTTTTACAGGCATCTCGGTCGCTAGTGAGCTGTAATTTTTGCAGTTAAGTATAAGATGCAGTAATTGTTATTTACCACCCCCCCCCCCTTAAGCCATCCATTTCTGTTGAAAATCTTGAAAGTCTTTCAGAAAGGTGTGCAAACACACATTTTTCACAATACATGTTTTAGAAGAAACAGACTATAGCAATTTCCTGTTTACTGCCAATTTTATTTATAAAACCGGATCTACCCTATAACCTTTGAATAGGTAAATCTAAACCACGTGTCTTGAATTTAAATCACAATAACATTAGTAGGGGTGTATAAACGGGTCAATGGCAAATCCCTTCAAATTAACCTTAAAAAATACAACCGACTTATAGGCGGACCGACTTATAGGCGAGTATATACGGTATTTTTTTAGAAATGAGAAAGAAATATTCGTCGTAATGTTTTAGGACACTACACTTTCCGCGACAAGCAACATGTATTACACTGAAATGAAGATTTTTAAAAAGAAAGAGCTATGTATAGATTTCCGGTGTAAAGACGAATAATGACCCCCATCGAATAATGACCGGGGGGTCATTTTTCAACGACAAAAATGACCCCCACCCGTAGAAAAAAATCATTTTTTGTAGAAAAAGGGTCCTAGGGGGTCATTATATATGGTAGTCCTATAAAATAATGACCCCAATTGAAAAATGACCCCCTTTAAAGTGATACAAAATATGCACTCTTTGATATCTTTTTTACAGCGAAACTAATTTTTACATTTTCTGTAACCAGAAAAATACAAAAAGTCGTATGAAATAATTAAGAGATTCACGTAGTTTTTCAATGCTAAAAGTGTGTTTGTGTTGCTTAAAGAATGATATTCCACTTGTTTTTAGAAATCAAACCATGCAAAAATCAGGTTTAAATACTCTTTAATAGGAAAAATTAAATTTTCCGTCATTTCAACTTTTAGTTTGTTTAAGTTTGGCAAATCCTATTTGTCAATGAAAGAGGAGGAAATTTTTATCCCCCCCCCCCCAAAAAAAAAAAAGAACATTACGTTAAATCAAAACAAAAACAAAAATAATAATAAATGAAAGCAAAAATATAAATAAAACTATATACCTTTCAATAATTCTGAAAGAGACTCTAGATAAAATATTGAAATGAAGTTAAGCCTTCATACAAGTACTATCAAATTATGCATAATTTACTTCGCCATGATTAAAGCATACTTTAAATGTTGGTGGAGGTATACTTAAAAGTATTGTGGCGAAGTAACAGTTAAAAATTAGTAGAATCGTAGATTATTTTTAGCTTATTTTTAATTCCTGCTTATAGAAAAATAAAGGTAGGGTGGTTTTTTTTTTTTTTTTTGCTTTTGTTAGTATCGACTTCCTCCTAAACAAGAAAGGGGGTGGGGTAAGTATAAGACCTAAAAATATGCTCTGTAAAGCTATAGGCTAGTGTAAAATACACAGTCATTCTAATGCAAAAACTATACATGTAGACATAAACTTTTGATTTAGCACACAGTATTCATTACATTTCTTTTAACTTGGAACCTACTTCGTATGACATCAAAACTGGTAAATGTGTTTAACCTGTGCTAACCCATTAAGACGTCATAATTAATTCAATGTCACTTTTTCCCGTACTTGACAGCTTCAATAAAAATAGTTGAAAATACTGCATTTTGAAGTTCACAGAATTCAATTATGCCAACATAATCTTAATTCAGTTCATATATTTTTTGGTTTATAATGCTTAATGGCAATATATTTCTGGAATAAGAGAAATTATGTAGGCACCTTTTATTTACTAGATCTAGACCTGAAGTTGACAAACCCAAGACTGTGTTATGAAATTACAATGTACATACAACTTTCGTAATAATTTGAATGGTATGTAACCATTTTGAAGGAATGCATAAATCGTAAGAAATCTGTAGTTGCCAGCTATATAGTGTAATATCTTCATGAAATGTGTCTAAGTAAAAGATGTACGTGTTGTAGATCGTTTGATCGTGCACATTTTTGTGATATCTATAATGAAATGATGTGCATTCCTTTTAACAATTATTTGTTACCTATTCATATTCTTGGTGTTTGATTACAATTTTTCTATTAAATATGATCTTTTTAAAGTAAAAGTACAATTTCTGATAAATATTTAATCTGAAAGTAACCCCAAACAGTCATTTAATTATTAAATCCCGTGTAAGTGCAAAAAGGTCAAGAATATGAGTATCGGTAAATAGCCTATCTTTCATTAGTTAGAGGGGAAAGGTATATATTTTAATCATTTTTTGTAATCATTTGGCTATGTTCTTCATCATATTGAAGATTGAAAACATTTTGACAAAGACTTCTAAAAAATATTTACAAATATAGGGTGCATAATTGACTAAAAATAATAGAGTTCATTTGACTATTTTTTTTAATGGTGGACTTATCTTTTATGTTAATTTAATAAAAAAGAAATTATTCTTGATAAAATATTGTTTAATATTGGTCCGTGTAACACTTAACAATTCAAATTTCTAAAACGATTTAGAGTTTTAGAATGTTAATATATTAGTTCAAATATCTAACTTTCAAAAACTCAAACTGATTTGGTATATTGAATTTTAATATTTTAGTTAAAAAATCTAAAATTTCAATTTACTTTAAATATTCAAAATTTAAACCAGGTATAGAATTTCATATTTTGGATATTTAAAGTAAAATTCTAAAATCTCAAAGTGTTAAGTTATTAGAAATTTGAACAGTTGAACCAAAATTCCTAATTTCTAAAAATCTTAAACGTTTCAAAGTTGGATTTTAGAAGTTTGAAGCTAATTTCAATAATCGTAAGACGAAAAATATTACCGAACTTTAGATTGTTAAGTGTAAACTTTCTGAACAAACAGTAGCCTACAAACTCAAACGTTTAAATTCCATTAATCGTTTTTGGTAATTTGAATTTTGAAAATTTAAGGTAAAAATCTAAAATATCAAAATTCTAAAACCTATTTGGAAATTTGAAATTTTAGATTTTTTAACTAAAATCTTAAAATTCAATATACCAAATCAGTTTGAGTTTTTGAAAGTTAGATATTTGAACTAATATATTAACATTCTAAAACTCTAAATCGTTTTAGACATTTGAATTGTTAAGTGTTACACGGACCAATATTATTCAGTTAAAAAAAGTTTATAAACGACGATGTTTGAAGAAGTATTTTTGTGATTTTACATATTCCCTTTATGACAAATACCCCTAAATATATTTGAAAATGTGAAGTCGCAGTATGTAAATACCATACCAAGTTTCACTGCCTGTTCTAGATTAAAAAACAAGGAAACATATCATGATATCTTAACTGATTGATTTTAAGCAAGTACTAATTTATCATTTTGAAAAGTTTGAAAATCTTGTGATAAAGACTTTTCCGACATAGGTTCTACCTTAATTCTTGTTTTACTCCACCCTTTTACTCAGTTCTGAGTATATTTTTCAGAGAATTTAATATTAAAATCAGAACAAACATTTTCATTGTTGTAACGTCTTCTTTATAATGTATATTAATATGAAAAGTTAATTGAAGACCATTTTTTTTTATGTCCCCGTAATCGAAGATTCGGGGTATATAGTTTTATCGTGTTCGTCTGTATGTCCGTCTGTCTATCTGGCGGTTTGTTTGTCCGCAAAAACCTTAACCTTTACCATTAACTTTTCATTTATTGGAGCTATGACTTTCATATTTAATATGTATATTCCTTGTGACAAGACCTTACTTTGGGTACTACTTAATTTGACCTTTTGACCTTTACCTTGGAGTTTGTCCCATTTTACTCAAAAATGCCAAATTTTTACTTTGGCCATAACTTTTAAACGGTAGATACTAGTACTCTCATACTTCAAATATGTAGTTTTTTGGCATTACCTTTCATTGGTTACTTAAAACCTTGACCTTTTGACCTTGACCTTGGAATTTTCCCTACTTATGATTTTTTTTTACCTTGGCCATAACTTTTGAACGGTAAGGGCTAGGGTATTCATACTTCACATATGTAATCCTTGTTACATTAAACATTTTCTTAAGAAATCATCAACTTGACCTTTGAGTTTGACCTACCTTACAAAAACTTATCCTTAGCCATTACTTTTGAACAAGTGGTGCTAGGGCTTTCCTATTTTGCAGTTGTATTTCTTGTGGGAAGACCCTACTTTGGGTAACAATATATTTAAATTGCATTTAAGAAAAGTTTAATCTTCGCTATGTTGCCATACAGGGGCATAGCTGTTTCACAAACACATCTTTTATATATGAGGTTTTGCGGATAAGAGATGGATACCTCAAAGCGTAACAGACGGGCGGACGGACATCCCGATCACTTTATACCCTCCCCACCCATTCTCAATATAAGGGCTCAAATAATGTCGCCTCATTTTCATTTAAAAAGAATACCACTGATGTAATCTTTAAATCAACATTATAAATAGTCATATAACAATGAATGAGAATTCATATAATTATCGATCTGAAAGGGTATTTAAGGAGTTCCAAATTCAAATATAGTAGCCTATTTGAAATGTACGTTACTGTCGCCGAGGCAAATATTATTCTGAATCCCCTCTGTGTAATATATAGTTTTGTTTCTCAAGTAAAAATTTTCTGATAAGTTAAACCTTGTATCATATATATTTCTTTTCATAACAATAAATACATTTTCTTTGTGATAATAAATAATTTTTATTGTGCAATGTCCCTGTCGCTTAATTCTATTTCAACCACATTACAAGCAAACACAAAGATTATACACCTGATAGTTTTGTTCTCCTTTTTTATTGATGGGCTAAATTTGAAATTTCAAAGGATTAATTACTCCTACTTAGATAATGTAACATGAAATTGAACGATTTGAGCAACTTTTATAAATATGTGTACGGAATGAAAGACATTTTCAATCGTAGAGATAAGAAAGAAATGTACGTTACCTATATTCTTCCATTAAGAATATATATAAAGTAGAAAATATGAGACGACTCTGAATAAGCAACCCCTTGTATCCTGTAAACTGGCAAAGGCATTTTGAATTATTTTCTACATGAAAAGTGATCATTTGAACTGTACGTGACTGAAATGTACGTTACCATGAAATTCGAATTACGTGAATCTCGCACGAATTTTCATGTATTCTCATACTTTCACACACTCGAATGTGTACACAGAGGAAAGTTTCAAAGGTTGAAGGTCGGCTAAATCCCAAAATTAATGAAAAGAAACGTGAGGAAAAAATATATTAAGGTCAATTATATGTAATATAATTTTGATACTTGGTATATATTTCTGAATACGAAACCTGTATGATGCATTTCTTAGGATATGCAAGTTCAAATAGTATCAATATATTGCGTGTCTAACGTACGCTTGTGGAAGAGAATTGATTTTTATATTTGAAATGTACGTTACGTATGGTAACGTACATTTTAGATATTTCTAACTGACATTTTTTTTAATTTAGTCAATGAATTGCGTTTACACGAGCGAAACAAAATTATCGTTACAATCCATTTGACAACTGGCCACATAAAACAATCTAAATGCACCCCCAATCCTCGTAAATGTTTTAGACTGTTACCACATGCTAGAAAATTTATTTTTAAGCGTCTTAAATTCATCTTTGGCAACCTTTTTGCAGTTTGTTTACTTTTAATATGCGACTTTTCGTCAATATTAATTTAATTGTTGTTGATAATTTAAAACAAGGTATGCATAGGCTTATAATTGGTAAAAAAAAAAACAAAAAAAAAGAAACAAAACAAATAAACCCCAGAGCACAAAACAGTTCCGTACATTTCAAATACTGAAAGGCACACAATATTCAGTTTTGTTTGAATCATTGCATTTTGGAATATATTTTTCCAAATCTGCTGAAAAGCACGTATGTTTGTGTTTTGAAAAACGATGTTGCAACATACTAAATAAAATTGTTAACATTTAACTGTCGATGGCTATATTCGGAATAGATTTATGTTAAGTTTCAATGGCCGAGCATTTGTTAGATCATAGCAAAATACGTCTGAATCTTCTATTTTTTTTTGTCTGTACCCTTGCAAACAGGTAGAAGTAACTAGGCTACGACCGGTGTCAATTTCAGCGAAACAGCACAAAAGAATGGTAATGAACTGAGGTGGAGGGGACTCCCCAATAATATGTGAAATGAACGTTACCGAAGTGACGTGACATTCATGTAGTTGATGACAAATAACCTCGTTTGTTACATTATGATTTCTTATATTACTGCCTTAAAACGCTTCATTGAAATGATTTTTATGTCAATAATTGCTTTTTTTTTCAAAATTTTTTATTACTAATTTACATATTATTACAAACTTGAAATGTACGTTACCTACTCATATTCTGAGGTAATCGTGTCTTTATAGTGGTGATTGCGACATATAACACAATGTGGTTACATAGAGAATCTTTTTAGCTCACCTGAGCCGAAGGCTCAAGTGAGCTTTTCTGATCAAACTTTGTCCGTTGTCTGTCGTAGTCGTTGTCGTTGGCGTCGTCGTTGTCGTCGTCGTTAACTTTTCACATTTTTTCATCTTCTTCTAAGAACCACTTGGCCAATTTTAACCAAACTTGGCACAAAGTATCCTTGGGTGAAGGGAAATCAAGTTTGTTCAAATGAAGGGCCACGCCCTTTTCCAAGGGGAGATAATTATGAATTAGAGAAAAATTAATGGCATTTTTAAAAAATCTTCTTCTCAAGAACCACTGGGCCAGGAAAGGTGAAACTCATGTGGAATCATCCTCAGGTAGTGTAGATTCAAATTTGTTCAAATCATGACCCCCGGGACAAGGGTGGGGCCAAAATGGCCAACCAAGTTTTACATAGGAATATATAGGAAACATCTTTTAAAATCTTCTTCTCCAGAACCACTGGGCCAGGAAAGATGAAACTCAAGTGAAATCATCCTCAGGTAGTGTAGATTCAAGTTTGTTCAAATCATGACCCCCGGGGGCAAGGATGGATCAAAATGGCCGACCCAAGTTTTACATAGGAATATATAGGAA
Organism: Saccostrea cuccullata; assembly: GCF_032062105.1. Lineage (NCBI taxonomy): Eukaryota > Metazoa > Mollusca > Bivalvia > Ostreida > Ostreidae > Saccostrea > Saccostrea cuccullata. Next base: position 19,986 of record NW_026924249.1, read on the forward strand.
AAATCTTTAAAAATCTTCTTCTCAAGAACCACTGGGCCAGGAAAGATGAAATTTATGTGGAATCATCCTCAGGTAGTGTAGATTCAAGTTTGTTCAAATCATGACCCCTGGGGCTAGGGTGGGGCCAAAATGGCCCATCCAAGTTTTACATAGGGATATATAGGGAAACCTTTTAAAATCTTCTTTTCAAGTACTTCAAAGCTACGATTAGTGTTATTTATATGAAAGCATCCTCAGGTAGTGTAGATTCTAGTTTGTTCAAATGATGAACGCCTGGGGGGGGGGGGGGTTAAATTCAAGCCCGATGTGCTCAGGTGAGCGCTGTGGTCCCTGGGCCTCTTGTTTTTTAATAAACTGAAACAAAACGATGAATTTTTAGACGAATTTAAAGCTTTTTATCAAACAGAAATAAATCTTGAAATGTACGTTACATTTACGTAGTTTTCTAAATCGGCATGGATATATGTTAAAAAAGACAGTAACTACAAAATAGAATTTTACTACATGTACATGTTAGGTTCCAGTATCTATAGAAATGACAAGATTCCAAACTGATCGCTCTAAACAAAACAGGGAGAAGAATTCAAAGCATATATTTAAAAAATGTTTTTATACATCTGCATCAAAAAGTTACCTTTGTTTTTTGAAAGGAAAAATCAAACGCACGTTCGTATGCCGAGAAAATATGTTGCTGACAGAGTTGGTAGGATGTGCTGGTGTTGAGATGAGATATTCCAATTGTGATTTTAATGACTAAATTTTTTTTTACATATCTTTTTGGACATTGAAGAAAGAGTAACGTACATTTCAAGCTACATTTCTGAATAAAATCACCCTCTACTTTATCGTCTTGTCATTATTCAATGTATTATAATTTGATGGAAAAAAATCTGGAAACAAAATCTTCAGATACTTTCTTTCAAAGGTAACTGATAGAAAAATTGTTTTCTTGAACTTCATTTTTTTAAAAAATCAGAGAGGCATTTGTGCCCTTATATTGAGAATGGGTGTCCGCTTTTCAAGCGGAGGATATAATAATATATAATACTGCTGATTTTTTCTTTCAGTTCGATGACTTCCACCATCAAAAAACAATGTTTACCTAGCCCTTAAGGCTTGATAAATCTTTTACTCCTTTAGATTCTGAATCATTGCATTTTCCTTAAAATATGGCTATAATTGTATAATGTTATGAGATCAACATATCATCAGTTTATTCCCAATAAGCTCAGGTGAGCATTTTGGCCAATATGCTTTTTATCTAATTTTTTTTTGCCCCCTTAAAATTTTAGCTTTAATCTACAGGGGGTATTTTTTTGGGGGTCATTTTTCTTCACGTGGGTTCTGCAAATTTTTAGGGAAGTGCACTTTTCTGGGGAAAAAGGGTAATTTTTCTACGTCAATAATGACCGGGGGTCATTTTTCGCTGTGAAAAATGACCCCTGGTATTATTCGATGGGGGTCATTATTCGTCTTTACACCGGCTTATGTGAAACACGCATTGAAACGAATTTGTACACAATTATGATTTTATCATGTATATTGGAGTTAGCATAGCGCATGTATCAGTCAACAAGTGCTTACTCCGACGGTGTTTATGTAGACCGTCAAATTGATTCGCTAATTTTATGTAATACCTGTTTTACAGGTATTCGATGGAAACATTTGACCGATTTTTCCTTTTTTAAAGAAATGGGCGTGTCTAAAGATAGCTCAAAAGTTCCATCCAAGCAGAAAATTTTACCACTTCAATGCGCTTCATTGTAAAAAAGCGAACAAATAGAAGAAAATACACCATATTACTTTAGACGGATTGGGAAACACGTTTGTCATGCGTCAGTGATTAAACGTATACAAACTACTCGTAGTGTGCGCCTTGTTCATATGGGGAAAGGTAACTTTTTACAGCTTGAGAAAAAAAAATAAATCCGTGGAATGAAGTAAATAGGTTGTGCGCTTTATAAAGTGTCTTGTATTGATCCAGAAGAGAGAGAGAGAGAGAGAGAGAGACAGAGAGAGAGAGAGAGAGAGAGAGAGAGAGAGAGATCCTTTTTTTATTATCAAAATATCACTTCAAAGAAATAAACGAGCATTCGTGGTAGACAGTATCTTCTTAGATGATGTTTTAAATGGCGATCTTAACTAAATCATTTGGGCTGCTTTTATTATTATTATTATTTTATATATATATATATATATATATGACAGGCCCGAAGCAATCAATTTCAGTAGGGGGCGGGGTGGGGGGGCACAACCAAAAGTTTAGAGTCACTACCAAACAATTCCTTGGGAAGCCAAAATGAGAAATCTTATTTAATGAAGGGGCACAAGTACACTGTATACAGTAGCTAGGTTTTCTATAATACCGGTATTACATTGTTTATTTATCGACTTCATTATGGGGTTGGGGGTGGGCTTATGCCCAACCCCTCAACCCTGTTCCTATATACGACCGTGTGTACATGTATATCTGTTTATATGTGTGGATTATGAAAAAGGCTGAAGATACGCATTTATATAGGGTGGTGCATTTTTCTTAGTAAAGTTCTTTTCTTTGTCTTAAAGTTATGCTTCCCTAAGTCACTGTTTGTTAACCATGCATTATTCGTCAAAATATAAAATTAGAAGATACACTTTATACTTTTGACCATGCACACACAGAGTTATTTTGACTGAAGGTCCAATATACATATAAAAACTATAACCGAAATTATAACTTGCTTCATTTGTAAGGGAAAATATATATTCACCATCCTGTTGTAAAACAAAAAAGGATTGATTCCAGAATACCGACAATAATATATACGGACTTTTAAAAGTGTGAATAATATGAAAATGTAGTTGTCACTTAGTTGTCAATTGTCATGGCATCCTTCAAAAGTATGTGCACACATATGCTTATCACAGGTGCTTGTAGACCAAACAACTTCCCCACCCCCTCCCATAATATACATACCAGGTCCCAAAATATTCATATTTCTCTTCTTTTTTAAGGTAACCGTCTAGTACATATTTACAGTGTATTTCATATGAAAATCCAAAAAGTACATAGAATTCACTTTTTATTTTTAAATCACCCCTGACTTTTTAACTGCAGGAATCAATTTTGTATGTTGTAAATTGTAAATGTTATAAATGAAAGAAAGCCAAAAAAAAATATCCTTGGACCCGGATTTATATCTATTCCAGAGGTTGGGGGAGGGGGGGGGCATAGGTCCTATGATGGCAATCCTAATATGGAACTTGCTCTCATATATCTTAAATTATGTCAAAAACACAATTCACGAAAATTCCATTTTTGATCCGACCCCACCCCCTCCCCTCCCCTCCCCTCCCCCGAACGTTGGGGATATTATATTTGGTAAGCCCGTTCGTCTTATAATTCTGTCCGTCTGATACACTTTTGTTTCGAGCAATATCTAGAGAAGCTTTTAAGCTTTTACAGTGAAATTAAAAAATAACTTTGAGTCGGGGTTGGGGGGGGGGGGTCCAGTCCACTAGCACTCGTGAGTATTATATGAAGATTTTCAAGATACATGTTTGTAAGAGAAGCTTTTCAACCGACAAATTACAACGGGAACCCCCCGGATTTAT
>NW_026924250.1:0-23865 GCF_032062105.1 Saccostrea cuccullata
GTTTAAGACAAACTGTACTACATGTATATTATGTTGTTTATGTTCAATTACCTGGCTGCTTCTTTTTCCATGTTAGCTCATATCATAACATTTTTACAATAAGGCCGAGAAATTTTGATTTTGGTAGCTGTTACATGTCATAATTATGTTAACAGTAGGTCTCTGTGACCTATAAATAAGATATCTTGAAATATGGAGACTCCTGACAGGCTGAGGCCTAGTGCTGAATCCAGAAGTTCTGAAATAGGGGGACCAGTTTGAGGTCAGGGAAGGGGCCCAAATGCCACAATTAAAACACTCATTTATCAAATATTGCGTATTTTTTGGACTCAAAAGGGAGGGGGCCAGGGGCCTCTTTTGATTCCGCCAGTGGGCTCATGACTAGAACATACTAAACCTACATTCATCAAACCGGGCCTGGGGGCATACAACTTAGACAAGCTCACTTTTGATCTCAGTTTCACTTTTCCACTATATATTCCTTAAGTGAGACTGGGATAAAAAGTTAGCCCGTCTAAGTTTTATGTCAACCAGGCCTAGTCAATTACTGTTTCTTACGTTGAAAGGTTTAATATTGAAAGTATCTCATCTAAATAACAGTGAACTTTAATCAAGGCGAAGTTTACATTATAAAATGAAATTATAATATCCCAAAAACCTCATGAATATTGGAGTATCCTTTGAAAAAAATGTTGAATTGAAAAAAACCACACATTATTTCTCATAATATTCTTTACAGCAATGTATGACATATATATTTCTTTTGTGTTCTCCAGGTCTGGACGATTTCTAAATATGGAAGTCAAGAACGATAACCGAAAGTTGCTATAAATGGACATCAAGTAAACGTAATTATTTTTTCTGACCAATCAGACAACAACATTTTTACACACCCCAAAACATATTTTAAAAGAACAAAAAGATAACACGTGCTTCTGTTTTTTTTCCTCAAAAAGATTTTTTCAACAAAAAATTTGAAGAAGTAAGATAAAAACTTTTGAAGAATAAGGTATTCCCCACATATTTACCGTGAACAACTTTGATATTTTTATCTAGGGTAAAGAAAAAATAATGTATGATAGAATGTAATCATTAAATACGGGAGGTATAGATTCTACAGCAAGTTCCTATCAAGTTCAATTATAACATTTACCAGAATATATTATATGTTGGTAAATATAATTTTGCTTATCCGTCCAATTTTCATCGATAAAGCTCAAATTCCACGTGTATAGATCAACTCACACAAGTGTTTATCGTATGAACTATACACATATAGTTTTAAATCATCACGGGTTTCATTAGCTAAGCTATGCAGACTTTAAATGGGTATAAAGAAAGGCGTATAAAGTGGAGAAAAGAGAATCCTGTATACATGAATGCATTTTATCCCAATATCTTACCTCGCATATCAGAAACTGCATGGACTATTTCGTAAAAAAAAAATAAAAAAAAAACCCAAACACACACTCAAAAAATAATAAAGACTGATATCTATTCGATAAGATTTTTATGTCAGGCTATAAAAATTAAACATTTTCCGTATTTATATCAATTTTTTAACGTAAGTTAAACATTTAGGATTGCTACCTCCTAGTGACAGATTTTTTTATCCCACTTAAAACGTATTCTAAGCTTTCAAGTCGTGTTTGTTCACGGTAGAATTGTCATAAATATTATATTATTCCCAAATGCGCTTAAAGTTTAAAAAGAAAGTTTGTTCTAAAAAAATCTTTTAAGCAAAAAACTTAATAACCACGTGTTTTATTTATTTTCTCATGGGTTTGTCTAAAAGCTGTTATCTGATTGGTCAGAAGGACTAGCGCCTTGTTTATTCTGTGTATTAATAGCAATTCACGGTTATCGTTCTTGACTTCCATATTTAGAAATCGTTCAGACCTGTTCTCTCATACATGAAGCCTCCGTCTTAACAGTACTTTCAGTACTTTGATTTAGGTGGGAATTTGTTTTACAGGATTTATCAGTATCTCTATATTTTTTCATATATCGGTTTCAATTTTTTTCCCTTATCAAGAATAATAGAAATAAACCTAACACCCCGTGTATATACATGTATGTACATTTTGCACGATTTTAGATATCTTCAAGCATGGCAACTTTTTTTGACAATACCTTCTCAAATCGATAGCATCCATAAATAACTACAAAACTGGAGTTTTATGAAGAGACTTAGCTTACTTTTACAATTGACGACTGACTTTTACAATTTTAACAAAGACAAACTCCTATCACTAAAATGTAAAAGTCAGCTGTCAAATGTAAAAGTAACTCTCTTCATAAAACTCCACTATGAATAGGACAAAAACAAAATTCTGGAAATCTGGTGTCTTTGAATAAGGTTGGTGAAATTCCTGTAACTAATTTATCTGTCAGTAGCCAGTCTCGGTTTAAAATTCATCGCTTTCGGAGCATAACTCCGAGAATGAGATTATTCTTATTCTAAAACATATCATTCTTATTCGATACAATGTGATTCCTATTCGATTAGTTGTTATTTCTATTCGATTATTTGTAATTTGTATTCGACAAATTGCTATTCCCATTGGAGGAAATGTTACAATATGATTCATATATCATAATATATCATTTTTTTCTCCCGAAAACACGCGTTTCCTATTCAATGTCATTCATTTTTGAAAACATGCGATTCCTTTTCGCTGATTTTGTCATCCCTATTCGATAATTTTATCATTCTTATTCGATAATTATTAGGTTTATATGCAATAAAGTTGTTGTTCGAAAAGACACTAGCATCCAGCATACTAGCATGCGATATTTTCTTATTCTTTTTCAATAGTTGCATTCTGAGAAATATGGCAAAACTAGAACTGGTTGTAAACTCAATTAGGAATGTCATGTTTAACATTATTATCGAATACAAATCATTTTATCATCGAATAGAAATGACAAAATTATCGAATAGGAATCACAATTTTTCGAATAGAATAACAACTTAAAGGTTGTGACAATCACTTGTGTATCTGGTTAGCTTAACGGCCTGTAGCAATGATTTCCCATAGTTCTTTGTCGTTGCAAAAGTCACGTGATTAAAAAATTGGCTGGGACATTCCCGGGTGAGCTGCCGTGTGAGTAACACGTACATTAGAGGGCAGTCGAGTTTACTGCAGGGGCCGTATATTTTGCAGTATGCAACGTACAGAACCTAACTAGTAACTAAAGGCACGGAAGAGCAGACCGTGGTATGTATATTTTGTGTTTTTGAATTTATTCTTAGTGTATTTTGTAAGTATTCTTGTTTATCGAGTGACCTAAATATAACCTTGGCTTACATTCACTTGTCTAACTTACCTGTGTGAGCAGTCAAGTGTATCGGTAGCGAGAGTTTAAATACCCAGTTCTTTTACTGTCGATAGAATATTGTTTGTGTCACTTTTGAGTGTTTCTTTAGGTGTATTTTTGTGCTCGATATTTTTTTTTTGTGAATTCTTTAAATGTATTGGGCGGAAGTGACAGCCGGAAGTGGTCGCTTTATTGTTTTGAAATTACAGTACAATGTATGCTTTTTATCATAACTTGTTGAACTATTTAGACAGACATATTTCATTTATACTTTATCTAAATATTACATCATTAAGTGTTGCCATTATAATATGTTGCCATATTAGAAAACTTATGAGTCCTGTAAATTGTAGCGTTATGACGTTGGTGAAGTACGAGGACGTAGCTGAGTGAGCTTACGATCCAGATGGGACAATATAGTCAAGCTTCCTGAGGGTTATCATCGCCTTTCCACAAGTTCCGGGACTACAGCCCCAGAAGCGATCGGACGATTGATGAACCTAAGCTGAAACTTTTGGTGTTGAGATTCAGATAAGTCGATCTGAAAGGAGTTAGAACTTAGAGCTCGTGATTGTGGCAAACCTAGATAACAGAACTGTGCAAGTGAACATTACAGGGCAACAAAATAAATCATTATCTGAGATAATTTTATAAAGAAACATTTAGTCTGTCTGTCTGTCTGTCAAGTTATAAGGTTTATTGATTTTTTTTCTTACAAGTATATGTGAAAGAGAGGTGTGCAAGTGCGTGTGAGTGTTAGTGTGATTATGTAAATATAATTTTCTTTCATTTTGTAAATAAATTTCGTTAATTGGAACTGTCTTGAGTGTTATTTGGAGATAGCCTGGCTCAACCACGTTACAAAGGTGATGAATTCTCGAACAGATATAACATTTTTTTTTTTGCACAAGACTAACAATAAATATAATAGGAATCATATTATACGGTTACCGAACAGGAACATTATTTAGAAAAAGAAACTAAAATTTTTGATAGCACAAAAGTATACTGTAATATTGCAACGCTTTATACGTTATACCATAAACAGGTAATAGTGGAGCATAACTTTACAAATAAGGAAAGTTCACTTTGGAAAAGATTAAGAAGAAATCATTTTTTTTCTTATACAGTATACCGGTAATTTTAGTTGGCCTTCATCTCCCACAGTCAGTAAAATTTCCAAACATGAAACAGTTGTGGCACATTCAGTGGTGACTTTAATTTAAAATTCACTCGGATACACAAGGTATATCGAGTCGACAGAAGAACTAAAGTTTACTACTGTTACTTGATCATACGTCATAGGTGTTTCTAAATTTTGAGTTGAACCCCACAGCAAGTGTTTTCTTCTTGTCATGTAAACGTTTAAAAATATATTCTGATTCTGCTCCCCGTTCTCGACGCCTATGTATGAGTACGTTTTGGTTTTTACTACCAAAAAGTGATATCACCTATATGAATTTATAAATATAGCCCGTTGATGAGGTCGACCCATAGATATATCGACTTCACAGAGAAGCATATCGAAGCACGAACGAAAAAAGGCTACATTTGTTATGTTATTTTGTACATAGATTAACAAAACAAAATTTGAAAATAATGGGATTAAGGCACAAGTTTTCTTTCTTAAAGACTTAGAAACTAGAGTTCAACATAAATTAAGCTGTTAAATATTAAAAATATTTTCCTTTTATATATTGAGGGAGTAAATAAAGGATTTACTTATTCAGAATACTAATTTATTTATTTGATTATGTCTTGTATTAATTTTTGACAAACATATCCAATATGTGTTAATATATAAAGTACATAAAGATCCTAATTCAAGACTTAAAGGCATTGTTACGTCTCATCAATTTTTAAATATTAATACAAGTTGTAGTAAATATTTTTTTTTCAGAAACATCAAGTCTATCTTTAATTGTGAAATCAGTGCTATTTCTGTTTTACAGAAAATTATCTCCACTTAAAGAAACATCAAGTCGGAATGCATTTCAGATTCTATAAATAGCAACTCAAGTCTTTGTGCTGTCACATGTATATACTTAATCATGTGATCGAGTTTGAACCAATCAGAGAGCTTGGAATAAATGATTAAAATAACATTAGGTTATATCACTTATTCGAATATTTTTGGTATATACTGCCATTTTTAAAAGGTGATATCACTTATTCAAAAAAAGTGATATCACCTATTCAATTGGGGATATCACCTATTTAAAGTCTGAATAGATGATATCACTTATTCGGATAGGTGATATCACCTATTCAATTAGGTGATATTACTTATGGCAGTAAATATCAAAACGGCACTTCATAACTAATGAATTAAACAAGTTGCTGTCCTTTAAAAAAGGACTGCAATGTAGCAACCTCTAATGATAAAACGCCGCTTAATGATACAAATAGCATTAAGCGTTGCAATTGCAACGCTTAATGCTATAAATCATTGCATTAATAGCTGACATTATCAACCGCTAATGCTAAATTGCCGCTTAATGACAAAATTATATCATTAAGCGTCATAAATGCAGTGCAACATCGACGCTTAATGAAACAAGGAAATATCGACATATTCGACGCTTAATGATACACACTACTGTATCATTAAGCGTTGCAGTTGCAACCCTTAATGATAAAACATTTAGAAATTGCTTGTAATATTTAAGAGAAACACACATCCAACTTTCATGAACAATGAGATATCACTTGTCAAAATATTTATATATGCCCTTGTGCTATATAAATGGTAATTATTGAAGTTTTACTGTGTTTTTTTTATCTCGTCAAGGGAACGTCATTAAGCTCCGGATATTTAAGAGACAGATAGTCAGATAGCTAGATTAAAGAGATACAAACAAAGGGATAAATAAAACAATATTCAAATTCTTTTTAAAAAAACTTTTTTTTTACTGAAAATACAGAAGCAAACAAGCAATTGAATTCCTTTTAATTTGATACAATGATATTAATACTCAACTTAAATATATAAAATATATTTAGATATTCCAAACTTTGTATTTTTGACTTGATACAGCTTAACACATGTCACTGTTAACGTTTCATATATACGTATCGAGAAATAAATTTATAATTTTCCCTATAGTTGAGACATTAATATTGACAATTTATGTTTCAGTATATTAAACAAAAAGAATACAAATGAATGCAATACTTTTAATAACATATTATTTTGAGAAAAAGTTCATTCATCCTTTATTTGTTATCAGTTTTCCTTGAATACAATACTGTGGCAACTTTTTATACTTTTTATAACCAATTTTGAAAAAATAGTACATGTACATGTTTATATTAAATTATAAAAAAAAACATGTCGAATGGATCGAAGTCGATGAAATTGGTGTTTTTAAAATTCTAAATGATGCATACTTCATTTTGTAGTGAATTTGCCTGTCTGTCTGTCCGTCCGTCTATAAACAATTTTTCAAAATGCTACGCCCCTTGGTCTGATTTCAATATAACTTGGCACACAAATAGACTACACTAAGATTCTTAATTTCTGCATTGGTTTTTGATTTCTGCCTTAGTTACTAGAGATAATATAACAAAATGTTACTTATCCAATTTATTTGTCTGATTTCAAAATAACTAAGCTCACATGTAGACTACACTTAAAGATATCGGTTTTTTATTTCGATCAACGATGTTGCCGTCGTAAACAAAATAGACATTTAGAAATTCTGTGAAATTCATTCAAAATGCTACTTCTCCTACAGTTTTAGTCAGATTGTAATATAATCTGGCATACACGTAGACTATTCTGGCATACACTATTATCAGTTTTGTGTTTTGAGTTTGTTGACAGATGATGCCATGGTAACTAGAATTGAAAATTTTGTAAACTTTTATTGAAAGCTATTACTACAGTTGTATTTTTATTACAATCTTGCCACAAAAATATACTTAATTAAAGACCGTCATTCTTTTTATTACTTTTATAAAGCCTTAAGCCCCAATTGCTACCTTTTTCTTCCTTTATCATAAGTAAGTACGAAAGAGTAGAGCTACAGTCTCGACAGAGATATATATTTTTAACAGAGACATAAGTTTTTATCTCACTAAAATTAAAATGAAATAAGATTTAAATGAATAGTTCTTTTTTCGGTACAAGAGAGACCCTCTCTATTAATGCATGTACTAGTATTCATTTCTTGTACATTATTCTTTTAGAAAATGGTCCTGTTCCAAAAAATGTTGGATCCTTTTTCTTAAGGTCAGACGACACGTTCCTTAATAATATGTTTTATATTTCTTGGAATAAGATAAAACAATATCCATATTTAGCATTCTCTTCTGATTTCAACATTGTTTTCAAAATGTTTTAAAATATAGTTACACTACAAAATGGTGAGATAGGCCGTTTAGAGGATTATCGATAAGGGTTATATAAGAAATATGAACTTTGGTATCTTGTCCGAATGGCTGGCAAGGTACCCTTATTTTTTGCTAGAAATCTTGTTTAAGTACCTATTCTTCAATGACAATCTCTTAAGAAATATTATATATTTTTGAGGAACGTGTCGTCTGACCTTAATCTTAACCTTGAAATGTAATGAAATATTAAAAAAAGGAATCTAAACATAATAACATCAAAGTTTCAAAGTCTTAAATATTGTTAATTAAATTCCAAAGTTTTCACTGTAGTAAATCAAAGTTTTTTACTATAGGAAATCAGTTCCAAAGTTTTCTCTATTAATTGTAAGTTTAAGTTTTAAATGTTTACTTTGGTACTATAGTTAACTCAAATAAATTATAGTTTACTGTAGCATTTTTTAAGGATATGTTCGTTTTTTTTACGCCAGCCGTGAAAAAAAACCTCTAATTTTTTAGTTTGTCGTCCAATGTTACATCACCAACTTTCTCATCAAAATAAAAAAACAGCCGATCAAACTACGGCGTAGTTTAATGGAAGTTTTCAATTTAAAGAGAAGTAATGAGACAAAGTATATGTCTGTAAGCGTTGGGATGGGATTGGGTTGGGGTAATTTACATTGATAAATATTTTATGTTGGTTAAGATAGGATTCTTCTCACATTTCTTGTATTTAAAAATTCATGAAATGTTCACAAAATCAAGAGGACAATGTTTGTGATGGTATAAGTTAATTTTTTTCCTGGACATTAAGGTCAGACGACACGCCCCTTAATAATATGTTTTATATTTCTTTTAATACGATAAAGATATCCATATTTAGCATTCTCTTCAGATTTCTACATTGTTTTCACGTGTCGTCTGACCTTTAAAGTTTGTACTTATAACAAAGGATGAGAAAAGAAGCCATTACCATCAGACCAAAACTGTAGAAGGAGTAGCGTTTTAAAGAATTTCACAGAAACCTTGTTCATCAAAATCAACAATAGAAGGAGTAGCGTTTTAAAGAATTTCACAGAAACCTTGTTCATCAAAATCAACAACTGATGTACTTTTTTATGTATCTTAGTGCTACTTGTGTTCCAAGTTATGTTGAAATCAGACAAAAAATGTTAGACAAGTAGTATTTTAAAGACATTTCACAGAAAATTCTATTTTAGTAAACATGGCAACACTGTTCATCGAAATCAAAAACCGATAAAACATCCTATGTATCTTAATGTAGTATATTTGTGTGCCAAGATATATTGAAATCATACTAAAACTGTAGGAGGGGTAGCGTTTTAAAAAAAATGTTTACAGACAGACGGACAGCTTGTCCTACGGATGCATTACTATCGCATAAGCTCTTCTAGTCTCTGACCAGAAGAGCAAAAAATTACTGTTTCCAGTAATGCAATCCCTAATTGTAGTTAAAAAGATTATTTTTTTTTTTTTGCACAAAAAGATATTACCATATAGGGCCTATAAGATGATATTACCAAACTGACATGGGTAATTTCAATAAAATGGATATATACTAGTCCAAGTATCCTTTATTTTTCTTTAAGTTTTGGGATATTTTATTTATTGTTATATGATTCCTATACATGTATTTAAGTTTTTCCAATTTTCACATATAGCAAATTTGGCACATAAAGGTACAAAATGATACAAAAACTAATAGTTTTGATGATCGTTTTCTAAGATAATACTTTTTACGGATTTTTGGCTCAAATCTGTACTTGAATTTGAAACATTTAGAAGCAAACATAGTTCTAGTATGTGTGAAAAATCTTATTTATTTGATATATTTTGAAACTTTAGTCCCTTATTGATTATTTAACTTATATTTGAAAATTTGGTCTAGTCTTTGAATGCGTAAAAATAATAACTAAATTCAACATGTTCAATGTTCTATAATAATTTTGAGAGGCAGAAAAGAAGATATTTTCATACACCACCATTCAGCCAAAAATATAGTCCCTGCTAGTTTTCAAACGCAGTTTACCATTTGTATTTCATGTGTGATGAGGAAAGAAAAATATGGTCTTTAAAACCTCTTACATCTAAATATATGACATTTCAACAAATATATTCCTATGTGAATATTCAATTATGTCATTTGAAACCCGAAAAGAACTCTACTTAAGTTAATTAAATATTTCTTTAATGTTTTGGGAAGATATGGGATTCCATTTCAAGGTTAAGATTAAGGTCTGACACGTTACATCAAAAATATATAATTTTTTTTACAAGAGATTGTCTTTGAAAGAAACACAGAAGTTCTTAAACTGTGTGCTAGTTGGCAAAAATAAGCACGGCTAGTTTTTATTACAATGACATTCGGAAAAATTAATTTTCATATTTTTTATAACGTTTTAAAAAAACAATGTGGAAATAGTTAAGAGAATGCTAAATTGCACATTTTTTTTAGATTATAAAAAGAAATATAAAACATTATTAAGGAACGTGGCATCATTTTCTAAGTAAAAAGGGCCCAACATTTTTTTTGGAAATTACCCATGTCAAGAAATGGTAATATCATCTTACATGCATTAATAGAGAATATCTTTTTGTGCAAAAAAGAAAAAAAAATCAAGTTCATTTTAATTTTAGTCAGATTAAAAACTTATATCTTGCAAACAAATATATCTTCTGGTCAGAAACTGGAAGAGCTTATGCGTACTTACTCATAATAAAGGAAGAAAAAGGTAGCTGTCCGGGGCTTAATTTTTTTTTAAAAGCAATAAAAAGTGAAGGTCCTTAATTAATATATTTTGGCGTGCAATAAAACTACAACTGTAGTAATAGCTTTCAGTAAAAGTTTTCAGAATTTTCGTAAAAGGCGGCAAAATCAATCAACAAACTCAAAAACACAAAACTGATAATAGTGTATGCCAGAATAGTCACACAGGTGTGGCAGATTATATTACAATCTGACTAAAACTGTAGGAGAAGTAGCATTTTGCAGCCCTTCACCGGCAATGGTAAATGTCTATTTTATGAAATATTCTGGAGACACGTTAAACAACATAAAATCAATCTTTAAGTGTATCTACATGTGCACACAGTTATTTTGAAATTAACAAAAAAATTGGATGTTTTATGTTTTTGATTTCGAGGAACAGTGTTGCCATGTTCAAAAACCAATGCAGAAATTTTCTGTGAAATGTCTTTAAAATACTACTTGTCTAACATTTTTTGTGCCTTATTTCAACATAACTTGGAACACATGGTAGACTATACTAAGGATTTCATAAAATATAAAAGTTTTTGATTTTGATGCACTATATAGGTTTACGTTTTGAAATTCGCGCAAACGCTACATGCTTCTATAGTTTTACAAGATGATAATGACTTCTTTTCTAAACCTTTACAAACTTTAAAGGTCAGACGCGAACACGTGAAAACAATATATAAATTAAGATTTTTCTAAATATGTCATTTTTTAATATATTATTCCACATATAAAACATTATTAAGGAAGTGTCGTCTGACCTTAAGGAGGAATGCCACACCAACTTTTTATTTTACGATCGATAGCTAACCCTTTTAAAAATGAACTTATTTGATAGTAGGCCATACATGGAAAAATTTTTTTATATGATTTTTTTGTATTTTTTAAAAATATTTTCGAAAAAAAATTTTGACAACGCTTGTACCTGTGCCTGGTAAATTTTTATACTTTGTAAATAAATATATAAAGGTTTTTGAATACTATTATTTAAAATATGTAAAGAAAGTCTGATTATAAAAAAAATATGTTATGAAAAAAAACATATAATTTGTGAATATTTTTAACCAATATTGTTTAAAAACACCTTCTTATTAATATTCTTTTCATGAATGCAAATTATCTGATTATTTTACGAAGAAATTATTTTTTTTTTGATTTTTAATATACCGAAAATCGCTATTTCTCGGGATTGCGTAATTGTAAAAAAAATTCAAATAAATTTCAAAGGTAAAATAAACAAAGGATGTTATGGTATTCAAATATTATTTCATGATCAATAAAATAGATTTATTCCTTGTAAATAGGCTATAAAAGGCTTATATAACATTTTATTCATTTTGTTTATTTTTAAACACGATCAGGATTTGTATTTTTTTTTCTGTATAAATTAATCAATTTCTATATAATTTGGAATTTCAAATCAAATATTTTAATAAAATTTGATTGACAAAAATGTTTTCCTTAGTTGTGACTAGCTTTATGGTGTTTTTAACCATAGGTTTAAAAATATTTACAAATAATGTGTTTTATTGCCATTAATTTGATTTTTTGGTAAAAAAAATCGGGGGAGGGGGCGGGTTATTTTTATTGTTAAGCTATTTAACGTTGGGGTATTCTTGTATCTAACTCCAAAACTTAAGATTGATTGTGACATTTGGATGAAATTTTTTTTCAAGGTCATTGGAAAAAAACCACCACCTCTTTAATATAATTATCCTGCCAACCGAAATAAATCTGAAAGGTGTTTTTAGATACATTTACATGTACTAAAATAAAAAATTGGTGTGGACAAAGGTTAAGGTCGATTTTTTTTTGGAACAAGACCAATGTGATTTTAATATATAGCTAATATCAACATTTTATTAGAGAGGGTCTCTCTTGACCAAAAAAGTTTCTATTCAAGGGTAAAAATAGTTCATTTTAATTTTATGTCTTGACATTTAAAAACTTATATTCTGCATGAACATCACAAACTCAAGTATACTACTCTTTAATGCTTTGTGTGCAAAGGAAGAAAAAGGCAGCAATTCCTTACATTTAAAAGCAATAAAAATAATGTAGGCCTTAATTAAGTATATTTTTTGGCAAGATTGCAATAAATTTACAACTGTATTAATAGCTTTCAATAAAAGTTTTCAGAATTTTCAAAGTTTTAGCCAATGGCAACATCAATGCAACACACGTGCAAAAACGTGTGTTCATAAATATTATTATATATCATGTTGTACATCTTATATTACAATGTTCAAAATTTCAAAGGATTTTGAATGAAAAAAAAAATTAAACTTTTTTTTCAGCCAATCGGAGAAATCAAAAACCGATATCTTTAAATGCGCGTGAGATCTTAGTTATTTTGAATGTCAGAAAAAATATACAAGTAATATATCCTTATATTATGAGTAACTGAGGCAGCATCAAAAACCAATGCAAAATTTAAAAAGTTAGACTATTTGTGTGCCAAGTTATATTGAAATCATTTCACGTGTTAAATTGTACACGTGTGTGCACACGACACGCAAATGCGCGCAAAATGACCTTCATTCCGACATTTTAAAACGTACCTAGTGACCCATAAAAAGGTTTCACCTAGATAGGCTTTTTAGTTTAAGGAACACTCGCGGACAAAAAAAGTACCGGAGAACAAAGAAAAATTTTGTTAAATCGGATAACATATGTTGAAATTAGTTTGAAATTAGTATTCCTTATAATTTGATTTGTGTGCCAAGTTATATTGAAATCAGACTTCAAATTGAGTGTTATTTTAAAATTGTTTATAGACAGACGGACAGAATACACAAATATACTACAAAATGAAGCATAGGCAAGTTGAGAATTTTAAAAATATTATGTGTTCATCTGAATGATTCAGCCAATGAAATTGCGACATGTTTTTTTTATAATTTGATATAAACAAGTACATGTACTATTTTTTCAAAATTGATTATAAAAATAATCATGCCACAGTATTGTATTCAAGGAAAACTGATAACAAATAAAGGATGAATGAACCTTTTCTCAAAATAATATATTATTCAAAGTATTGAATTCATTTGTATTCTTTGTGTTTAATATACTGAAACATAAATTGTCAAAATTAATGTCTCAATTATAGTGAAAATTATACATTTATTTCTCGATACGTCTATATGAAACGTTAACAGTGACATATGTTAAGCTATATCAAATCTAAAATACAAAGTTTGGAATAGTATCTAAATATATTTTATATATTTAAGATGAATATTAAAATCATTGAATCAAATAAAAAGGAATTCAATTGCTTGTTTGTTTCTGTATTTTCAGTAAAAAAAATGTTTTTTTAAAGAATTTGAATATTGTTTTATTTATCCCTTTGTTTGTATCTCTTTAATCTAGCTATCTGACTATCTGTCTCTTAAATATTATCCCTTGACTGATAGAAAACAAAGTAAAACTTCAATAATTACCATTTATATAGCACAAGGGCATATATAAATATTTTGACAAGTGATAAATCATTAAACAATAAAATGCTTTCTTTGTTTGTTATTACTGGAATACGGAAGCAGCTGTTGCAGAAAAAAATACATAACCCGCTTACGCGGGTTATGTAAATTTTTTCTGCAATAGCTAAAAAAACACAGTAATAACAAACAAAGAAAGACATTTTATTGTTTATATTTATATCTGTTTAAATAATCAATATAAAAAAATTAATTATTGTATTAATGATGCGAACGTCTTTATACGTTTCATTGTGGAACAGCCAGTGATTAAGAAATCTGTACAGGCGACATGTTTACTGTAGTTTATGCAGTGATGTGTTTCTTAAGAAATAAAGGAGAAAATATTCAGTGGATGTAAATATTTGTTCATGAACGGTGGATGTGTGTTTCTCTTAGATATAAAAAGAGATTTCTAAATTTTATATCATTAAGAGTTGCAACTGCAACGCTTAATGATACACTAGTTTGTATCATTAAGCGTCGAAAATGTCGATATTTGCTTGTTTCATTAAGCGTCGGTGTTGCACTGCATTTGTGGCGCTTAATGATATAAATCTGTCATTAAGCGGCAATTTAGCATTAGCGGTTGATGATGTCAGCTATTAATGCAATAATTTATGGCATTAAGCGTTGCAATTGCAACGCTTAATGCTATTTGTATCATTAAGCGGCATTTTATCATTAGAGGTTGCTACACTGCAATACGTGGACCATATGCATGTTTTTCTAACCGAAATTCAAGTAAGAAAATATCTAGGTGTAGTGAATATTCATGTAAGTTTTTCACATTTTACAATGTTCTGTCTACTTATGACCGATTGTTAAATTTTATCTCCGAATAGCGGCCTTCAGTTTTGTCAGTTTAAAAAATCGGGCTATTTTTAAACACGTTACCTATAATGGTTGGGACTTGACACCTGTTCTGGATTTATAGGTAAGAAATCCATAATGGGAAAAATAAAGATCTGATGGTTTACGTGTAGCAAAGCTCTGTAGTACGCAGATTTTTTTGTCGGAGCCCCCCCCCCCCCACCCCCAACCACACACACACATTAAAAGCCGTTGCTACAGACCTCTATCAAACGATATTTGAATTGCTGAAGTATCAAATTATTTTGCGAGCCTTGATGCACAAAACTAACGCCGGTGAAAACTTGTTCTATCTTTTAAAAGTTAGAACTAGTCGTTGAATGACGTTCTTTATTCAAGTTGTTAAGTTACATGAATCTATATACTGCAAGTTCTTCCTACTTTTTAAAATGCTTGTACCATAGAATCAATGTTTAGTTTGTAAATAAAAGTATTTGTATAAGAGTGAAATTCGGATCCGCCAATGAATATGTAAATGAGCTATGCGGATTTAAAAGCGCAATTTGACAATGAATCCAATTCGAATAGTGCGAATTGTTCTACGGGCAAGTTACCAAAGGTGCGAACTCTCTAGCATTCTCGCGCATGCCTAACCTGTCGTTTGCCCATGGCATCCGGTTTAACCTCGCTTATATATTTACTGCGTGGACCTCAGGGTCCATGCAATCACAGATGTGAAAACCTAGTCAAAAAAATGTGTTTTTATGCTGTTTAATTTTGAACCGGTTTCATGATAAAAATACCACGAACCGGCTCAGTAGTCAACGGATTAGGGTCTAAATTCAACACCTTTGGTCTCAGTATTCAACGTTGAAAAATGACCCCCGGGTCAATTTTCAACCCGGGTCAAAATTCAACGTTACACTGGTTAATCGATTTTTAAAGTAAGCGAGTAACAAAATACTCAAATAGTTAGGTTTGATAAGCACTAATATTTTGCTACAATAAATTAATAGAATTTTTTTTGTAATCATATACATTCCTTGAAAAAAGTTAGAAATAGAGTAAGAAAACTCTATTTTAACATTCCTGTACACTGCTTAATAATCACAATCAATTAATATTTCCCAGGGTTGTTCAAAAATAATGTCGAAATTGCTATAAAATTAATCGTAAAATTACAGAAAACTCTATATGCTTTAACATGTACATGTTCTTCTGTAATTTTTTTTTTAAAGTTTACCTGAAATGTAACGAAATCTCTTGATTGATCATAGTCAAATCCAAAACTAGTTAATTTCCACTGGTTAAACACATACGAGAGCAGCCTTTCTTTTCTTCCTTGGCCATAATAGTGATTTTTGCCGATTTTTCTTGTTGGGGGTGAAAATACGAAGATAAAAACCACAATTTCGGAATCCTGTATACTGTATAGTATTATGTGGATTTATAAATCAATATAGTGAACTTATTTACAAACTACGGAAGCGTATTAGGGCCGCAGCAGTATTTTTTCTTAATTTGTTATAACAAATTATTAATTTGTTTTAACAAATTATTAATTTGTTATAACAAATTAATAATTTGTTATAACAAATTATTAATTTGTTATAACAAATTGATAATTTGTTATAACAATTTGATAATTTGTTATAACAAATTGATAATTTGTTATAACAAATTACTAATTTGTTATAACAAATTACTATTTTTGGATATTTGACATGTACACAGAACTATGGAATCTATATCAGATTAGAAATTATTGAAATATTGAATTTGTGAAACAATAAGCATACAGTCTGCAAAGTTGACCTATATGTTCCTTCTAGCATCTCAGAGTTTTCACTTCAAACAACAATGTCATGATGAATTGCATCAATGTCCTAGATTCTATTCCTTATAGCTTATTCTTAGAAGCTTTAATGAAAGTTTGTCCATACTCCCCCCCCCCCCCCCTCCACCCCCTTCTGACTCTGCACAGTCATATCACCCAATTCGTATGCTAGGAAAAATAGTATCTTATTTGAGCCATGCAAAAGAATGTTACAATCTAAATTGTTTTATTTTATCCCCCCCCCCGCTTGAAAAGTGGGAGAGTATACTGTAATCGGTATGTCCCTCCGTCCGTCTGTTACGCTTTAGAGTACCCATCTTATACGCAACTCCTCTTATACCAAGAAGTGAAATTCAATGAAACTTTCACAGAATCTTTATTACATAACATATTGCCATTGTGCACCTCCTATTTTACTTTTTGATTCGACACATATTTTGGGTTTCCCGGCCACAGCTAAACATGGACTTTGTCTTTATAAGCATATGGGAGGCGGGGGAGGGGGGGTATCATTTAATGAGCTAATTGCCCACAGTATCTCTAGTTTGTGTTTTGATTTTGTTCATTTTAATCCCACCCCCCTTCCCTCTCTCTCTCTCTCTCTCTCTCTCTCTCTCTCTCTCTCTCTCTCTCTCTGGATTCTTTTTTACATGTGATATGATCTACTTTGCATTTTGCTTTTCGACAGGCATTTATGTCTACTGTTCAACCTAATTCATGAGTAAAGAATAAAATCTTTAAACCAAACCCAATTCTATATAAGCAAAATCCTGGATCTGCTCCCGTGGTGAACCTCAATGTTTCCTATAAAGCTGTGAGCAACAGAGGCACCATTGACCAAATGAATTTGCGGATAAATTATCAAGAAAAATACATTCCGTAACAACCTTCCCCGGAAAACTAAAGAAAAAATAAAACCCACAATATTCTTGATTGCGTATCTCTTGGTGAAATTTGATATTAAATTCCTAATGTGTCATTCAATTCTTCTGTATGCATGTAATTTTTATAATAATAATAATAAAAAAGAGCCTGTTGGGAAAGCTTTCAATAGTCCCCCTAAAGCCTTATTTTTGCCAAAAACTGAGACATTTGCAAATTATTTTCATAAATCCCACATAAACTAGGATTTTTGATTTGATCTGGCTTTCGTAGATTGTATACATTTCAAATTTTGTCAAAATTAGTAATTTGTTTTATCAAATTGGTAATTTGTTATAACAAATTGATAATTTGTTATAACAAATTACTAATTTGTTTAAACAAATTGATAATTTGTTAAAACAAATTATCAATTTGTTATAACAAATTAATAATTTGTTGTAACAAATTGATAGTTTGTTATAACAAATTATCAATTTGTTATAACAAATTGATAATTTGTTATTACAAATTAATAATTTGTTATAACAAATTAATAATTTGTTATAACAAATTGATAATTTGTTTAAACAAATTATCAATTTGTTATTACAAATTGTTAATTTGTTATTACAAGTTAAAAAAAATACTGCTGCGGCCCTAATACGCTTCCGTAACAAACGGCATATTTATTATTAATCGAACATGTACAATGTAAGTAAGTTGTTTCCGCGAAGTTATATAATAACCTCCAGGATACTATGTTTGTTCACTCGAAGTTCTTCGGATGACTCGTGCCTCGCACATAATGTCTGAATGTTTGAATGGATCGTAGCGGAGTCAGCCAAGGATTACCGATTGATGTTTGTTTCCCATCAGTCGCATTCATCTTCTTGGGCATTTCCGTCAGAGATCGGAGAGTCAATCTCTTAGTGATTAAGATCATCGGATGTGAAAAAATGTATACAAAATAAAGTTCATATTTATTACACTATTGGAGAGGCGGAGTAAAATGTCCCTTCTGAAGCTTATTTTAGGATATTTTATATATTCAATGAAGTTAAATTCCCTATTCCACAGATAGGAGGTTTCTGCGCATTAATTTCCAAGTTTGTGAAAAGGGGAGTTGTCATGAACGCTCAGCTACGTAACCTTTCCGCTTGTCGGAAAAGCTCGAAAAGTGGCAATTTTGTCTCCAATTTCCATTTCAGTTGCGTAGGCTTCTGTAGCTCATTTCATCATTATGCCCCTGTAATGGAAAATTCGGGGGTATGATGTTTTTGGCCTGTTCGTCCGTCTGTCTGTCTGTCTGTTTATCTGTTTGTCCGCAAAACTTTACCCTTGTCCATAACTTTTGAGTGGTGGGACTATGACTTTCATCATAAGTAGATTCTTTGTGACAAAATATTTTGTTACTGCCAATGTGTCCTTGACCTTGGAGTTTGACCCACTTTTAACAAAAACTTTCCAATTTCAACCAAAGCCATATCTTTTGAATAGTTGGAGGTAGTGTTTTATACTTAAAATGTATTTCCATTATGCCAAGACCTTTCATTGGGTACAAAAAAGTTGACCTTTTGACCTTGACCTCAGAGTTTGGCCCACTTTTGAAATCTTAAACCTTGACAATAACTTTTGAACCGTTAGTTCTAGGGAATTCATATTTCATGGGTGTATTTCTTGTTAGAAGGCTTTCCTTTCAACCAACAGATTTTGACCATTTGACCCTGGCTTTTAAGTTAAGGGGGATGTACAAGCCATATTGGATCTAGTCTGGTGTAGAATAAGAAATACCAAGAATGCGCTTAATACTCTACTAAACTAGCCCAAAGTTACTCAAAGTGCTAATGCACTAATTACCTACAGTTAGATACCAAAATTAGTAAATAATTGAGTTTATTTTGTTTTAATTAGGAGGAAATTAATCATGTTAGAACTGCGCAGCTACAGCATTCACGAGATGAAAAATGCATTGAATATGGTGTTAGTTTGATCCATTGATAATATGGTTACAACCATTTGTTTCACTTTTTTCTTGTCATTATCCATAATTCTTGAAAATTTGATTTTTCATATGGGTGTCTTCCTGAAGCTATGTGTTTATTTCGTCCGCCATTCCTCTGTCACACAGAGTTCGAATAACATTGATTTTAGAATAAATGCGACCATAATAACATCAAGACAAGAAATTACTAAGTAATAATCATTAGGTTATATTATTTGCTACTTTTATTTGTTGCATCGCATCGTCTGATTAATGAAAAAAACGATTTTAACCCCATTCCAGCAAATCGGGAAAAACTGTTCTGTTTAAAGCTCGAATTTCCTTGTTAATATCATTCCACTGAGCACGTGGTTGGCACATGTATATATCTGCTGTGGATAGATGCGTTTATTACCATGATCATATTTAATTTTTCATGGAACAAGTCTTGATAATGTGTTGGTTTCTTTAAAACTCAAGAAAAAAAGATAAAAAATGTCCTAAACATATGTGTTTATGTCGGGTCTTTTTTCTGTGGCGATAGAAGTTATTTTCAAATGGGGTACTGAAAGGAGGATGCTAAGCATGTAATTTGAAAATGTTAAACAATATGCGGTGCATGAAAAACAAATCGTAATTACGTGTCTTACATTCGAAAAGTTGGTACATATGTCTATTTTGTTTAGCAGTTGGATAGAAAAAATAGGCAGTTACAAGATTTCCTTTAGGCACCTCACATAAATAGCTAGATTGTTTGAAATGATCCACACATTGTATGGAGTAATGTTTGGACATAAAAACGCATCATGTCTCATTATGTTGACAACGTTGTAAGCTCTCGCTCATTGAACATACGAAGCTTGATAAAATATATTTAGTTGTTTCTTTGAAATTTAGAAGCAAGCACAATGTTTGCAAAGAAAGGTCCATTGCATATGCTATGTCTATCATCGCAAAAAAAAGTGAGAGGCAACCCCCCCCCCCCAAAATTCCTATGTTTGTTTTTCAAATTAGTGCCAAAGATTCAAAAAGTTTGCATTACTAAGTATGTGATGGAACATGTTCTAGCCTTGTGAGACCATATGCTATAAAAATATTTGGTTGCCATCTCTCCTGATCTACTGCCTAGAAATGGCCCGACTCAATTTTTTTTACATCCCATTTCACGATATTTTTTTTTCTTCCGTCAACAAATATGTTTAAATTTTAAGGAATTTTTTTCTCACCTATAGATACCGACCCAATAATTTTTCCCTGAGTTGGGAGAACCACCAAACGTCATTTTAAAGATGGTATAAAATATTTAATTATGTTGATTTTTTTTCTCTTTACTCTGTAAAATTGTAATTTTGACAAAATGGGCAAACAGAGAAAAAGTTTTTTTTTATTCATTAAATCTTCTAACCCACGCTGAATGATTTCATTCCTTTTCCAATGTTGCTCCGCTGTAATGATCGAAAATTGTAAATGTTTTATTTGACAGAGTATACGAGGGGTGATCAAAAAGTAAACGATATCTTAGGTATTTGATAGTTATATTATTGTTGAAATTTTCAAGTATTTTTCAAAATGTAAATTGGAGGTCTTTGATAGCATATTGCTTAATTAAAAACACATCCCTTTTCAAACTTGCTTCCACCGGGCAACATAACAAGTATCATACTTAACCATCTGCCTTCCTTCACTAAAACGATCTATCCAGTCATTGATTGAATTTATAGGAAGTCTTTGTCTTAATAAACGGTGAACAAATTCTTATACGCTACTCCAAAGGCATTTTTAAGATATACCATAAATATTTTAGTCGTTTGTTGAACGAGTTCCACTGAGACAACCATTTTTCGTCACAAGTACCTGCATAATGACGACATTTTCACATTGTGAGCAAAACTTTATTCAGCATATGCTATTTATAGAACTTGTGTTTGGCACCAAATTTGTTTATAATGTGAATTGTGGTTTTGTAGATACACATGTATAGAGATATTTCGCGAACTTTTTGATCACCCCTCGTACTAGTAGGTACTAAAACAAGGTCATTCATATCGGTTCGATTTTATGTGTTTAATTTCTTTGTGTTTTAATGGTGATAATTAAACTTTTGATAGATATATATAAGTTATCTGTGGCAAACTTACAAACTCTTAATTTTTAACTTTGGTGGTGCTCATTTTTCCCCTACCTGGAATCAAAGAGTTTAAGATTTTTTTTATATCAATACGTACACTATTTAACAGCTATTTGAAAATAATACTAAATAATACTAAATAAATTACTTCAAGAACACTATAACACATTTCCTCTTTTAAAAGTGTTCATATTATTTGAAATATTTTTTTTTGTAATTCTCTTCTATATTTAAAGATTGTTATGTCCCTCCATATTAAGAAGAGGTCTGGAAAACAAAATTTTGTGCTAAAAATAGACCACGTGCTGCTATCCATGAACTACTTTCATGGTTCTTTACACTCTTTTTGAAGACAACGATACCTTGTTTTGAACTTGAAATTATCATTTAAAAGTGCATAATTTAGACATTTTCTCAACAAATGGTTGTATAGAACATTAATGCACAGTTTGCGTATTTTTTTGGATTTTTTAAGGCTTTGCTGAATTCTGTAGCCGCGCAGTTCTAAGGAGCATATCAAAAGCATTTTTCTGCAAAAGTATAGATTTTATATGCACAACATGCATTCAGTTATGCATATTTATTGTATCTTTATCATAAAGATTTGAAATTTGATCAAAATATAATGTATTTTAGCCATTTGAAGAAATGTTTACATTTTGTTCTCACTGCACTAAAGGTGGCCGTACATCCCCCTTAATTGCATTTGAGTTTCAACCCTTGCTAAATGCAAACACGTCTTGTTTTCTGTTTACTAATCATAAGTAGTTACATGTAGTATTCGGTTATGCTAGTTTACGTTAAATTAAGATTTCCCTGCCAATTTCACCGGGAATTTTTTAAAGCTAAAATTTTGACCTAATGATGAGGAAACTATAAGATTTCATTGACCAAAGAAACAGATGAGACAGTCTAAGTTTTTTTTTTTATTTCAAGTCCACTGGGATATAGATGCGACATTTAAGAGCCTGTCTACGAGAAAACCATGAGATATATAGAAAAATACTCTGGCAGGCACTCTCAAGAACAAACTAATTTTTATTATTAACTTAAAGGACACCCATTGAGAGTCAGAAATATGTTGTTTATTTTTGCATCGGTTGTTTCTATTTTTAGTAACAGCCAATAATTCATTTTGGTCAAATATTCAAGGGAAAATGCAAAAAAAGTTGGTGTAAAAATGACAATTTCAATATTTAAAAGTAAAAAAGAAAAATCAATATATAAATAAAAGGGCAATGTTTTCTTATAGAACTAAGTCGTAAAATTAAGTTGAAATCATTTTTTTGGTAAAACCCCTATATAGAAGGCTGCCCCAAGAGCACAAATATTGGCATTGTGCCAAGAAATTATAATGGTTCATTTTTTGTTAATATTCAGGGATACATTTCTTAGAAAATGACGCTTCTTTTTTTCAGAATTTTGTGCATTTAAGAATCTCTAGGATATTATCCCAACAATATGTAAAATCCACCTTTGGACTCTCAAGGACAGAAAAGTTATATCGTAATGAAATTACCTCAAATTCAAATGATGGAAAAATTCATGATTTTATAAGTTTTACTTTTAACAGTAATTTTAATGAATTTTGTGTAAAATATTTACAAATATAAACAATGAAAATTATTTTTAATTTTATAAAAGCTATAAATAATTTTTCCCTGCTTTTTTCGTGGAAAAAAACGTCTTTTACTATTTATTTAGATTTTGTTAGAATTATCTCCCCTGTTGCGCTCTTCTGTAGAGAAGGTAGATAATGATTATGTTTACGAAGTTTATAAACAGATGTCTGTCATCTAATCGTTTTAGGCAAAAATTATGTGTGATTTGAAGAAAATTGTCCCTCCTGTGAATGTAATTTGTTACGTATATACTAGTGGCCTATGTATAAAATGCATAAAAAATTATGAAAACCATCGGGATCGATGTACGGTTCAGTAACCACGTGTAAACATTATGGCATCCTGAGACGTTTTGTTACCGTTTTCTACGTCCTCAGAAAAAGATTCAGGTGCGTGAATTTTAAAGAGTCTTCAGATTCTGGCTCTGATTTTGATGAATATGATTCTGACAGCAAACATTCATTTGGTAGCAAGACGGATGTAGTGATGATGATACAATCAACAATGTTGAATTTGAAAAAGAAACAGGTAGGTGGATCTGGTTTATAATACTATGTACCTTATAAAAAGGCTTATTGATATGTAAAAAATAAATAAACAATTTTGATGGGGACTTGATTATGGACAAGAGAAGATTTTTTACAAAACACTATCAGGTCTGGGACAACACTTTTGCATTTAGCTTGATTTTCCTATTTTAGTTTTT
>NW_026924251.1:0-23897 GCF_032062105.1 Saccostrea cuccullata
CATGGCCCTACCCCCCTTCAGGGGGCCTGAGGGATGGGGCCAAAACCACTAAAATTAATGCAATCTTTAAAAATCTTCTACCCCTGGACATCAAGCAGTCAAACTGTTTGCATGATTGTAATCAGCATTCAGTCCTTTACCAAAATTGTAAAATTCATATGGCCCTGGGGTCAGGGGTTCTAGTGCTAGGGCGGGGCTTAAAGTAGGTTATATAGTGGAAATGCATTATTTCTTTGAAAATCTTCACCTCTGCTCCTGTTGAATGGTGTTGCCAACTTGCCATGTTACCAAAATCAAACTTTCTTTCAAATTATTTAAGTAATTAAGCTTATTTCAACTTATGTTATACAATATAACATAACTTGGGGCAGTTTACACTTCATAAACCACAAAGCGATTTATAAAAAAGCGTAAACTGCCCCAAGTAATGTTATATCGTATAACATAGGTTAAAATAAGCTAAATTCCTTATAATTTAATTTCAATGTAGAAAATGAGAGTGAGATGTGTATTGTTTCATTATGTATATAATTAGTAACATTAAGTTTCTTGAACATTCCAGAGTGGTCAACATGTTCGGTCATTTGATCTAGAACATTCTTAAATTTTGTGTATGTCCAGATTGTTCCAGTAATATCATGTTTTAACAATTTCTAGAATATTCTAGATTTATATTACTGTATAAATACCCTGTCAATTCGATGTATATAAAAATACTTTGTCGTATAAGCACTATTGAGAAATAAATGGGATATATTTTCACTGGGACATTGTGTGCAGCAACGGACACTCTGATGTATGTATTTTTAGATTCTTGCTAAGTTTGTACTTTATGTTTGATATATTTATTATATATTACTGTAAATAAATTATTGTTAAGTTTAAATTGTGTTATTGATCTTTGCTGGCATTTCGGGTAATTCTGACCCATAACAGAATTGGGGGCTCGTCCGGGATATAGAATTTCTTGCACTTTTGCAGTTCATTGTCAGAATTTTGTTAATTAAATTGTTAAATTTGATTATAAGCCAGCAGAAATCAACATGGTGTTTTCGGTCACAGACTTTCTTAGTTCACCAAGTGTTCAGGTTTTTGATACGTTAAAAAAGGATGACTTGATCGCATTAGGTTTGCATTTTGGGTTAGATGTTAAATCCTCTCAGAAAAAGCAAGACATTAGAATTAAGGTTACAAACAAACTAGTAGAAGAAAACATCTTTGAAAAATACGATCTTCCAGAATATACAGTTAAATCAGAGTTAGGCTCTTATAAAATGGCAGAATATCAGTTTCAATTAGAGTTAGAGAAAATGCGATTTGAAAGAGAAAAATTAGAAAGAGAAAGAGAAGAACGAGAGAGTGAACGAAAATTTGAATTAGACAAATTAGAAAGACAAGAGCGAGAAAGAGAGCGTGAAATGAACTTTGAATTAGAGAAATTAAAATTACAGAACCAACCAGAACCGTCAGTTGTCAAAACTGAATTTGATGCAGCAAAAAATATCAGATTAGTTCCAAAATTTCAAGAAAAATCTGTAGACAAATATTTTCCACAATTCGAAAAGGTAGCAGAGAATCTTAAATGGCCACGAAATGTTTGGTCAACAATGTTACAAAGTGTACTGGTTGGAAAAGCGGCTGAGGTATACTCTGCACTAGGGGTAGTTGAGAGTTCAGACTATGAGAAGGTCAAAGCAGCAATATTAAAAGCATATGAATTAGTACCTGAAGCGTATAGACAAAAGTTCAGAAAGTATAGAAAGTTTGATAATCAAACATTTGTTGAATTTTCACGAGAGAAAGAAGATTTATTCGATCACTGGTTTAGATCTAAGAAACTTGATAAAACTTTTGCTAATTTGCGCCAAGTCATCCTGGTAGAAGAGTTTAAGGAATGTGTTCCTCAAGATTTGAAAACACATTTAGAAGATAAGAATGTGAAAACTCTTGAAGAGGCAGCAGTCATATCTGATACTTATGCTCTGTCTCATAAAAAGAATTTTGTTTCAAGATCTCAGACTAGCAGTAATTCTACCAATTCAGACACATATAAAAAGAGTGGTTCAGGGTCTCAGTCTTTCACAAGTTCCCAGTCTCCATCCCAAGGTGGTTTTAAGTCCGGTTCAGGACGTGTTGAAGGATCGTCTGGAATAGGGTCGCTTCCTACTTGTAGTTATTGTAAGAAAAAGGGTCATCTGATCAGTGAATGCTTTAAACTTAAGAGAAAAAATGATTTTGATAAAACTCAACCACATGCTTGTGCGGCAGTTAGAGGTGATAGAGAAGCCTTAGTTTCGATTTGTTCTGACACTCCTGATGTCCAGGGTTCACAGTCCAGTTCTATTGATTCTATGGAGGATTATAAGCCCTTTATGTCTCAGGGATTTGTTTCACTCGGTGACTCTAGCGAAATAAAACCTGTCCAGATTTTGAGAGATACTGGTGCTGCACAGACGTTATTGTTAGAGGGCGTGCTTCCTTTGTCTGAGCAGACTTCTACTGGTGGGTCAGTTTTATTACAGGGTGTGGAGCTAGGCGTCATTGATGTTCCCCTGCATAGAATTAGTTTGAAGTCAGATTTAGTTACTGGACCTGTTATCGTAGGTGTTCGACCTACTCTTCCCGTTCCAGGCATTTCTTTGTTGTTAGGCAACGATCTAGCTGGTGGAAAAGTTGTACCAGATCCTATAGTTTGTGAGAAGATCACTCCAGATGTCATGTATAATGATGAAGATGATGACATTTATCCAGCCTGTGCTGTTACTAGAGCGATGGCCAGAAGACGAGAAATGGAGGCAGACCATACTCAAGCCTTTGACGAGACGAATTCCTCTGTTGATATTGATTTGAATGACACTTTCTTATCTGACCTTAATGGCACTCAAACAAACATGGAACCACACAATATCAAGAAGCAAGAGAAGAAAGAACTGTTACCAAAATTTGGTGGTGAGGATGATGAGTTGCATCCACTAGTTAGCAAAGGCAAGGACATCCTCAGCCGAGAACGTTTACTCTCTGAACAACATAAAGACCCAGATATCATTCAACTTAGTAAGAGGGCACTTCCACCAGAAGAGGCTACTAAAGTTGGAGAATGCTTCTATATGAAAGATGGCATCCTTATGCGAAAATGGCGACCACCTGATGCTTCTCCAGATGAAGTGTGGCGTGTTGTTCACCAGATAGTGGTCCCAGCTGCTTATCGTCGAGATGTCATGAGTTTAGCTCACGATACACCTATGGCTGGTCATTTAGGTATCAATAAGACTTATAATAGGATTTTGAGTCATTTTTATTGGCCTAAGCTAAGAAAGGATGTTTCGAAGTTTTGCAAGTCATGCCATGTCTGTCAGATGGTAGGTAAACCAAATCAGAAGATACCATCTGCTCCTCTCCAACCCATTCCAGCTTTTGAAGAACCGTTTAGTCGAGTATTAGTGGATTGTGTAGGACCTTTGCCTAGGACCAGATCTGGAAACCAGTATTTACTTACCATTATGTGTACATCCACTCGATTTCCTGAAGCCATACCTCTAAGGAATATAAAGGCAAAGAGCATAGTTAAGGCCCTAACCAAGTTTTTCAGTTTTGTAGGAGCACCCAAGGCAATTCAGTCGGATCAAGGCTCAAATTTTATGTCGGGGTTGTTCCAGCAAGTCATGCATGAGTTGGGTATAAGGCAATATAGATCAACTGCTTATCATCCTGAGTCCCAGGGAGCGCTAGAACGTTTTCATCAAACCCTAAAAACAATGCTGAAGACCCATTGTTACCAATATGAAAAAGACTGGGACGAAGGGGTTCATCTTGTGCTATTTGCTGCACGAGAAGCAGTCCAGGAGTCTCTTGGGTTCAGTCCTTTTGAATTGGTGTTCGGACATACAGTTAGAGGTCCTTTGAAATTGTTGAAGGAAAAGTGGCTGACTGAGACTAGTGATCTTAATCTTTTAGATTATGTGTCTGATTTCAAAGAAAAACTTTACAATGCTTGTAAATTAGCACAAGAAAATTTGAAGAATTCTCAGATGAAAATGAAAATGTGGTATGACAAAGATGCCAGAAATAGGGTGTTTAAGCCAGGTGATAAGGTTCTTGTATTTTTACCTATTCCTGGTCATCCTTTACAGGCCAGATTTTATGGCCCTTATGAAATTGAAAGCAAGATCAGTGATGTAAACTATGTAGTTAAGACACCAGGTCGACGTAAAGAGAAACGGGTTTGTCACATTAACATGTTAAAAGAGTATTTTGAAAGGTGTGACCGAAATTCTGTAAAACCAGTTTCCACTTTAGCCAATGCTAAGACTGTTCAAAATTATATTGAAAGTGATACGAGTGTAGAAATGAATGAGAAAGATTGTAATCAGAGTGTTCGTTTGAAAAACTCAGAAATTTTGGCTGATTTTGATGCCAAACTTGGACATTTGAACATTCACCAAAAAGAACAAGTTAAAAACTTGATGAATGAGTATCATCAAATCTTCTCGGATGTTCCAAAGAAAACTAATGCAGCTTGTCATGATGTTATAGTTGGCGACGCTCTGCCTATCAAACAACATCCGTACCGTCTGAATCCAATAAAATTGCAGTACCTAAGAAGGGAAGTGCAGTACATGTTGGACAATGACATTGTTGAACCTAGTAAAAGTGATTGGAGCTCACCGTGTATTCTTGTACCAAAACAGGACGGTTCTTACCGATTATGTACAGACTTTAGAAAGGTGAATTCTGTTACCAAAACTGATTCATATCCAATACCTAGAATCGATGACTGTATTGACAACATTGGAAATGCCAAATTTGTCAGTAAATTTGACCTGTTGAAAGGCTACTGGCAAGTGCCGTTAACAGAAAGAGCAAAAGAAATATCTGCTTTTGCTACACCAGATGGACTTTACCAGTATAAAGTAATGCCTTTTGGCATGAAAAACGCACCGGCTACATTCCAAAGGATGATTCACTCCCTTCTTCAAGACCTTGAGGGATGCGAGGCCTACATTGATGATGTCGTCATATACAGCAACACATGGGATGAACATCTCCGAATCATGCGTGCTTTATTTGACATTTTAGCTAAAGCAAACTTAACTGTGAACCTTGAGAAGAGCGAATTTTGTCATGCTTATGTAGAGTATTTAGGTCATAAAGTAGGTCAAGGTTATGTTACACCCATTATGGCTAAAGTGGAAGCTATTGCAAAGTTCCCGATTCCTACAAACAAGAAAGAATTAATGAGGTTTTTGGGCATGGCTGGGTTTTACAGAAAATTTTGTCCAAATTTTTCCTCAGTAGTTAGTCCACTTACAAATCTTTTACAAAAGAGGGTTAACTTTGAATGGACAAAGGACTGTGAAAAATCCTTTCATAAAATCAAATCTGTCCTTATGAGCAACCCAGTTCTGTCAACTCCAGATTTTTCTAAGCAATTTAAGCTTACTGTTGATGCTAGTGATGTTGGAATCGGGGCAGCTTTGTTTCAAGAACATAGTGATAATGTAGATAGAGTTGTTTCTTATTTTTCAAAGAAACTTACAAAATGTCAACAAAAGTATTCCACCATTGAAAAGGAATGCCTTGCTTTGTTGTTAGCCTTACAGCATTTTGATGTTTATCTGAATGTTACTTTGCATCCAATTCTTGTATATACGGATCACAACCCCCTGACATTTTTGCATAAATTGTCAAACAAGAATCAAAGACTGACTAGATGGAGTTTGTTGTTACAAGAATACAACATAACAATTAAGCATATCAAAGGCAAAGACAATGTTATTGCAGATGCCTTGTCAAGAGTATCGTAAACATACTAGATTTTGTATAATGTTCATGTTTTACAATTTAAGTTTTTCATTGACATTCAAACTTTTTAAGGGGGGAGGTGTTGTGAGGTGTGTTGTATGTGTATTGTTTCATTATGTATATAATTAGTAACATTAAGTTTCTTGAACATTCCAGAGTGGTCATTATGTTTGGTCATTTTTTTCTAGAACATTCTTGAATTTTTGTATGTCCAGAACTTTCCAGTAATATCATGTTATTTACAATTTCTAGAATATTCTAGATTTATATTACTGTATAAATACCCTGTCAATTCGATGCATAATAATTTGTGAATACTTTGTCGTATAAGCACTATTGAGATATAAATGGGATATATTTTCACTGGGACATTGTGTGCAGCAACGGACACTCTGATGTATGTATTTTTAGATTCTTGCTAAGTTTGTACTTTATGTTTGATATATTTATTATATATTACTGTAAATAAATTATTGTTAAGTTTAAATTGTGTTATTGATCTTTGCTGGCATTTCGGGTAATTCTGACCTTTGGTAAAAAAAAAATTTCAAATTTTTTCCAAAACTTTCTGATTTACACCACTTTTCAAATGATATATTGTTGCACAGTACTCCTGAAGTTTCTCCTTCACTGCTGTTAATATTTTAGTGAGGGGTAAAGTTCTGTTAGAGGCTTTGTAAAACATTTAATGAAACCCGCTATGTATCTTTGTTTGCAAGGATTTTTATGAAGTTTCGAAATCCAATATAAACATGGTAATTCAAATTCATTTTGGTTGTTTGGAACATTAAAAATATTAAAAACCGACATATGATTTTGAAGAATTTTCTCCTTAGTGTTAAAGGGAGCAATGAGTATAAATTGGATTACCACTTGTAGAAGTAAATTGATTTCCTCTAAAATACAATTAAAATAAAGAGCTTACTACGAACAAAGACAATGTTGTAACCTTTTGTCAGCTGGGACCAGTACATACTGATCATGATTTTTAATGTGATTTTTCTGAGTCCTACTACAAAAATACAAACATTTATAACTAAAAGCAATAATTAGGCGAGCATACTTAGAGGATGTTTTTGGGGACTTGGATGTCGCCCAGGAAGTAGGTTGGCAAGGGTAGAAGGACAATTTTAAAGTTGTTTTCCTGTTCTGCATGTAAAAATCCCTAAGGCAATATCGATAAATCTATCTTAAAACTATAATTTGTAAGGAAAAAATTGAATTTTATGTAGGTATTTGAAATTTTTCTTAGGATCGAGTTGATTTTTTGATTTAAAAAAAAAATGTTTAAACCTCTAGTTTAAACTTTCTCAACCTCAGTAGTAGGTTGGCAAGGGTAGAAGGACAATTTTCCATCTGAAGATTTCTATAGGCCCCAATAAATCATTCCCTAGGTCTGAGGTTTATCCACTGATATGTTAAATCTGTAGAAGCCAATGCCTTACAATTATGGGTTTCATTTTTAAAAAATGTTGTTTTTTCCTTTTTTTTAATTAAAATTATTACTTTTTTTTTCATTGTTTGTTTTAATGAATTATTTATCCTAAACTGAAAAATTGCAAATTATGTCATTAATTTTTTTTTCAATTTTTTGCATTTTTGTTTTGCCTAAAATGTTTGTATGTGTGAAATCACTGCATTCAATGTCCATTATTCTTAATGGGAAAGTTCACCAAAATTTTCTTTCTCATGCACAAGATATTCTTTAGACAGTTAAACTAAAAAAAGAAAAACAAAACTTGTAAACTAGCGGAATCATGATTATTGTGCTTTAATATTTTTATCTCAATAATTTAATGTGGCACCACTTAGCGAGCTGCCAAAATTTTCCATTAAGACCTTCTGCAGCAAATGCATACATCTAATACATATCCATTTTAATTTGTATTTCTAAATTATAATCTGTATATAAATAGAGGAATATTTGATACAAAACTAAACTCGACTAATTGTAACTGTAATATAGACATGTGTTACTACATGTATTTCTAATTGAAATGCATATCAATCTGATTTTTTGTAATTTTGTAGAAATAATCTTATTTAATTATATAATAAAGTAAATTGACTTAACATGGTAAAACATATTAAATGTTTTATGTTTGAAAAAAAAATGAATACATTTACATGTAATTCTAAATATTGTTTATTGTGTTTCTTGCAATAATTGTTACGATGTAGCACATTTGGATATTAATCAACTTAATGTTGAAACAAGTTATTAATAAATTTATTTCTCATAAATTCATTAAAACTATAACTAAACAAATGAGCTGTATTATTTGTACATTATATCAAAGGAAACTAAAATTTAAACTCTGTATCATACCTAACAACTGTATGAAAAGAGGATTTGTTTTTATTATTACTTTTTATTGTTTTTCATTGTATAACATCTTTAGGTGAAATTGATATGAATACATTCCTTCTTTATTTCACTAGCTCACTAAATGCTTTTCTCCTGAATCCCAAAGGCCCTTAATTTCAGAAAAGTCCATGTATTTTTCAAAGGTTTCAGTCTTATTGTTTCACTGTTTATTAACAATGTTAAAAGGAGATGCACAATTCTTATTAATTAAATTTGAAGAAAGTAACAGGAAAAATTTAAAATTCTGTAAGGAGGAGTTAAATGAGAAATTGATTAAACTCTTCATGTTTTAGAAATATTTTTGCAGTGTCTCATGTTAAAAATTCTGTAGGAAACCCTTACCTGTATGTCCGACCAAAAAGAACATTTAAATAAGTATTTCACAAAACACTTTAACAATCCATGTTGTAAAAGCCAGAGATTAAATTTAATTTAATTAAGTGATGTATTTAAATTTTATATATACATGTACTGGTATACATGTACAAGCGTAACAGACGAACGGACGGACATCCCTCACTATTGGACCCTCCCACTTTTCACTAGCAGGTGTAAGTGATGAAAGGTGGCAATAAACTGGAAAAAATATTTTTAAATAACACCCCTTATGCCCAAGGGATTTTCTGAAATTATAAAGCTGGAGTGGCCTTAATTCTCATTTCAACCTTAATCGTTATCACTTGCTGTAAATTAAGTAATATTTATCAAATTGCAAGTTATGTTCAGGACAAATGTGCCTAGGCATTGAACTATCAAAATATATGGCATATATACATGACCTACTTTTGTGCCAATGTAACACATCCTTTTACCGAAATGCATCAACTGACAATTAAAGTTTTTGTCTCAGGTCTAATAGTGTGAAAAATATCATGACAAGCTAACAAACGCACATAGATGGCCTTTACCATAATGATAAAACAGTTTTGACCGGGTTCTTAATTGTTCTTTTTGGTGAATTTTACTAATATTTAAAAAATAAATCGGATTATTGAGTAAAAGCACAACAACTGTGATAAAAGCTGTATTTGCAATACAATTTTGTATTTGTATTTGTATTGGTTAATATAAATTCATTGATTTAAGCTAATTAACACTTCAGATTAATATAGTTTACTAATTTTAAGAAGTCATTGTGAAATTACAAACCCCTCTATGTGGCCTGTAAAATTCTGGAATATGTTCCTTCTACATCCTGGTTTATCCAGGGACTTGTTCTACCACATTTTTAGTGAAATGAAAAGTAAAACTTAAATATGACTAATAATTAAAGCTAATGTGAAATGCAAATAATGGAGACCGATTATATATTTACATGATAGTGCAACAATTTGCATTATATTATTTGCAATTCAATAAATCTGATTAGTTTGTTTTCTGTCCATTTGCAATGCATCTCTGTAAATTGACAGTAGCTTCATATATGGTAACAATGGGTCTCCGGAAAAAATTGATGACATAAATGTAATTCGCTGACTTAGGTCTAAGCAATCTAAATTTATTGACAAGTAAATTTATGAGGTCTGTAGTGAAGGATTGTAAAAACTGTATATTTATTGACAAAATGAAAAAGTTGAGCTTAAATCTGGATTAATTCTTCCAAATTCTTACCTTAGTCGCGTAAAAGATGGATTTAAAAATATTCCTGACTCCTCTGTGAAGTACTTTCTTAGTTGATATCTACACGAAGTGTTTGGGGAATGGGGGGGAGGGGGCAACCGACTTATGATTTGCAAACCAAAATAGCAGTATAAACAAAGGTAATAAACCTTTTATGCTTAGACCTATAAAAATGATCCTAAAGATTGATCTATAAGGGCAGGAGGGCTATTAACAGCAATTACGAGATAAAGGAATGTATTGTTGTGTACAACACGCCATAATGAATGCATATGTTAGGAACATACAGGTTATACCATTTTCGTAATATTGATAATGACATATTAAAAACCTGGTGAAATAAATTGATGAAACAGCGTACTATTATGTATTCAATGAATATATACATTCCTTGCATTTCAATGAAGTGGCATGTAACTCTCCTTTTCAAAAACCAAATATATTATATGCGGAGAGTACAGATCTGCAACCTAAATCAGATAAGAAACTTGAAATCAATATACAGAAATATTGTAAAGAATGGTGTTTGAAGCTCATAAGTAGTAACTCAAACAAAAAATCAGATGTAACAGAAGTGGAGTTATCTAAAAATCAGAGATGGGATAACTTTTGCTATAGGAGGAGTAAACAAAGAAATACCTAGGTACATCCGCCGCGTGTTCCTTGTCCTGATCGGTAAATAATGGAAAAGTACTGAGACAATTCAATGTGTAATTAATTGCCTAACCTTTCGTATTAAAAGCATTACTCAGCATTTGAGCAAATGATATCTTGTATTTGCTGACAAAGTCATTGTATTGACCATTAAAATTGCAAAATTGGGATATAAAACGATGTGGGATGTTGAAAATATTCTTGAAATTTTCATCAACTTGTTTGTCAATAGCATTTTGCCTCTGAATTTTAGAAAATTTTCGTTCGCACAGCATGCTCTAGCGTATCTTAATCTACCCTGGAGAAATAAATTCAATATGCAGGTGATAAGAGTATATTGCTACATAAGTAAGGGAAGTTGACGATTGAAAAGTTGATGTCATAACGTTTATCATAAAATTGTATACAGGGTTAAACGTCTTTTCTAGTAAAATATCCAAATATAAAACTTTAAAGAAACATCTTTGATATATTTTATTTCAGAAGATTTCACTGGAATATTAAGGTGTCAAAGAGATGATGGAAGTAATGTTAATTGACAATGCGCCGTCGATATATCTGAATGTCGAGTGGAGATGCCACAACAAATGTTTTCTTCTCATGGTCAAAATTTTGAACAAATGAAAAATTCATTTGAATACAAATTTAGGTTTGCATATGACGGGGAATACAATTGGTACCAGTGGGAAACTGATCTTCTGGAAGATCTGGTCCCCAAAAGTATTTGTAGATACTGTCAACCAGTGAACTTTGTAACATTCATCTCCATCAAAGGGCTATAATAATACTTTTTTACCGCAAATACTAAGAGTTATAAACGTGAACCCGTAATATATTTTTGGCAATTATGCTCTGACAAATGACATGTTGCTTCCACCGCTGTAATTTTTTATCAATATCTTAAAATTCAGGCCCAAGAAGTTTGTCAAGACCGCTAAACTAAAAAATGTTTACAATTTATATTAAAATTTCAAATCAAATTTTATTTACATTTCTAAAAATGGAAAAACATAATTGATTTAGCTCTGGATATTTGAAACATTTTCAAAATAATATGTTTTTTTTTGCAAAATTAAAAATAATACTTGTAATAACTGATGGGCCCCAAAAAAAAAAAAAAAAACAAGAGGCTTGTTCCATAGGCCACACCCCTACACCTGAGTGAACTGAAAGTCCCTGAAAACACCAGAAATGGCTTATATCAAATTTAAAAGGTTCATTTTTGAGAAAGATTTTTTTCACAATGCAAGGCAAAAGTGTTGGGGGGCATGATTTGTTTAACACCTGCCAGCTTGTGTTAACACTAACTAATTTATGCTTCAATACATATATTGACTTACAAAAATGGCTTTAAAAGAGTTTTTTTTAAAGATTATATTCCTACTAGTTTTATCCCCCTTCATTTTATCAAGTTTGCTGTTCTATGGTCACGAGATCTATTTATTCCTATAAATTCCTATGTAAAACTTTTATCCCCACTGTGGTCACATCCTTTAAGAATGTTCTAGATTCAAGATTTTATTATGAACCTGGTTTTACACTACCTTAATGCTTCAATTATTACACAATGAAAGCAATACATCATTAATTTGCCTTTCTTGAGAAGAAGATTTGTAAAGATTTTCCTGATATGTATTCCTATTTAATACTTTGATTATCTAGTGTGGCCCACCCTTCCCCCGATTGTTATTTTTTTGAAAATGTTGAATTTAAGTTTATTAACTAAATCAATAGAATTTCCAAATATACTTACAGGTAAATATGACCAATCAAAGACTTCACTTTCTTAAAGGGGAGAAAAGGATTTTAATTATCTTTCGTATGTATTTAATATGAAACTGATCAATATTGTGTACCGTTATCAATAAATAACATACCTGCGATCATTTGAACAAATTTGAATCTACGCTAACACCTGAGGATTACTTTTATGCAAATATGACCAATCATGTATTTTGCTATTTCTTGAGAATAAATATTTTTAATAAAAAGAATTTTCCTATGTATTGGTATGTAATTTTCTGATCAAGATCGCAAAGCCCCGTTTTCGGTATGCCTTAATTAACCCATCGCACTAAACAAAGGATATACAGGGGTATATAAATATGAACTTTAAAATACATCCATTTAATAATGGTACATTTGACATTGCTAGCAGGCAGATTCCTAATCTACTCAGATTTATCAGATTTATACCAATATGGAATGTTTTCAAGTTCATTTCGATAAGGAGATTTAAAGATTTTCTTTTTTTTTAAGATATTTGTAAACCTTTAATTAAAAAGGCCATTGCATCCCCGCCCTACCACCCGTGGAAGTACCAGTGATTTGATTGAACTAAACTTGAAAATTACCTGAGGATGCTTACACATAAGTTTTAAATATTTTCTGGCGAGTTTAGAATTTTCAACGATTTGCAAAAGGTTTTTTAAAAATGCCATTAATTTTTAAATTTTCGTAATTATCTCTCCTTTGGAAGAAGGTATGGTTTTTCATTTGAACAAACTTGAATCATCTTTAGCTTTTGATACTTTTATGGCAACTTTTTGGTTTTGGTCCATTTGTAAAAAGTTAACAAAAACGACGACGGACAACGGAAAAATTTTGATCGGAAAAGCTAACTAAAGGTATGTTGCCATCAATTCATGGCGACCTTAAAAAAGATTTAAAAAAAAGAGCATTGCAATCTTTTTAATAGTAATATATGCCCAATTGAAGAAGGGCAACAAAACTTTGGCACTTGTAATCTTTATTTACAGTGTATCAAAGTACGAATCATTTATAAGTTAAAAATGTTGACAATAAAAAAAATTCATTTTCTCCTGTAAAGAAGAGTTATACCTAATTATATATTGAAACATTTCATTTGTGATTTACAATTATGATAGTTTTAGAAATAAATTAAGAAGTTTTATTTGTAATATATAAATACCTCTTAGAATTTCATAAACTTTCAGTCCATGTCAAAAATAGTACCCAAAAGGCCTTTGCGTTTTCAGATGCATTTTTACAATTTTATTTTTTAAAAAATACATGAACTGTAAAGCATTTTTTCTTTTAACCAAAGTATTCTAATCAAATATTGCTTCTAATGTTTCAAAGAAAAACAACGTTAATAGTTGAAATCATATTCAATTTGGAAGTTTATGCCATTTGTCCATGATTTTTAAAAATAAATAAACTTATTCTCACATTGGTCGTTATGTTAAAAGCAACATTTTTAAGTGATATAAGAAATATATTTGCGCTATCATCGCTAAATACTGTAAGACACGGATATTTTAAAACAACTTTGAAGCAAAACATTTACACAAACATGATTCTTTTAAATTTAATTCTTAATAGGATCTAGAGGATTTCTTTAGAAATACTTTTTTAACAAATCAGTTTCTAGGAAGATAAAGTATGAATGAAATATAATTCCGATGTTTTAAATGCAAAAATTTATAGAAATTGAGAGATGAATTGGTAACTAATTTATATAAAAACATGTGTAATATGTAACATTTTAACCAAATGACGCATCTATATAACAGAATATAATTCATAACAATCAAAAAAGTTCGGGTATATTGTTGTTATCATGTCAGGAAAATAATCCCCTTTCTATATCTCAAGAACCCTATTAATACAACAGAATGCTTTTATATCATGTGTTGGGTGTTATTGAAATTTTCACTTTTCACTTGCGCCCAGATTCCTGGCCAAATCCAAATCTAAAGCTCCCACATTCTTTGTTTATTGCAAAGGTCTTCTCTGAACAGAAGGATTTGGACCATTTTCATGTTATATGGAAATGTAGTTTGTGCACGTAAAACCTACATTACGAGGGTCATCAAAAAGTTCGTAAATTATGTTTTTGTGCTTACTTTTTTATTTAACGTCATATTTACCAAATTTGGCCAAATATTTTTACAACAGATTCAAGTAATTTGAGTTAAGAATTGGAATGTATCTTTATATTTATTAAAATTACCAAGGATTTAGAACAGGAAAAATGGGGTCACGGAGCACCGTCAAAATTGAGTAATTTTCTAATTTACACTTTATAGTATTTACAATCATACTTTTAATGTTCAAATGGAGCTGAAAAAATAAAATTTACATGTTTAAATAAAGTATTGCTGTATTAATTAAAATGAAATCAGGTTATGTAATATGTCGCTCCGTTTAAAAGATATCAGTTTCTAAATAAATATGGACTTGATTTAAAAAAGGCAAAAAACCATGAGCGTAAAGTTGGAGGAGTCACGGATTCAATCAAGCAATTATTTTTAAGGTAGCCATGAAATTATAATATACATGAATGGAATATTCTTCTACAAGCTTAAAAATTCCGTATAAACCAGGATCTGTATGAAAAATAATCTTTGTATTTGTATTAAATGGAAAATAAATTTTTGAGTGGTAGCGATATACAAATGAATCTTTCTACGTGAATTGTCTGCAAAGAAACAGGTTAAAAAGTTAAAAATAAACAGATGGCAACAGTCGAATATAAAAGGAACATAAAATTGAACGAGATTGTGTGGGTCACTGTTGCAAAATGAATAGAGTTACATGGTAAATTAAAGAATTTGAAAACAATGATATTCT
This sequence comes from Saccostrea cuccullata, assembly GCF_032062105.1. Taxonomy (NCBI): domain Eukaryota; kingdom Metazoa; phylum Mollusca; class Bivalvia; order Ostreida; family Ostreidae; genus Saccostrea; species Saccostrea cuccullata. The sequence goes on from NW_026924251.1 coordinate 15,041, forward strand.
TATTCAAGCTACGTACAATATTTGTAGAACATAATTGTTGTACAAAGCTATAATTTGTTGGTGTTAATGTTATGGATAATGTTTTTTGAATGGATTTAATGAATGTACAAACCGTGTTTGAAATTAAAAAAATTAGTTAATTTTTACAAAATTTCTCAACGCTTTGTCTTTTATTACAATGTCATGAAACCGTGCTCACGTGGTAACAAAACATGTTGAATTTAAATTTTGGCTAACATGAGTTCTATTTAATCAAATGGAATGAAACTTCACACTTCGACAAAATAAATGTTTATGGTTACGAAAATGTGTTGATCTATAATCTTGTAATAATTATATGACAGAAAATGAGAAGCATTGTCTAAATATTTTTTGAAGCTAACCCAAACCCTCATGAACAAAAACCCCTTTTCATACCTTTCAGACTTTTCACAATAAATTTTTAAAATGAAATAAATTACTCATTCCTGAATCAAGCAGATTAGAAGATATTAAATCTGTACAGCAGTTTAAACATAGGATGTGAAGGAGACAGACATCTATAGGCCGCTACACACACGCTCTCCAAAATTAGGTGTGTACAACCTTAAAATAAATCGAATAGTGATACATCTATTGGCCGCTAAACACAGTTCTCCAAAATTAGTTGTATACAACCTTAAAGTAAACCGAATCATGATACATATATTAGCCGATACACACACTCTCCAAAATTAGGTGTGTACAACCTTAAAGTAAACCGAATACTGATACATATATTGGCCACTACATACAGATCTCCAAAAAAAGGTGTGTACAACCTTAAAGTAAACCGAAAAGCGATACATATACTGTAAACGTACTACAATTGGCAATGTAATCTATTTAGCGATTTTAGCGAAAAGCAGAATCCGCTAAATCAAGTCCATCGCTAAGTGCCTTGTCTACTATATGTTGTACATCTAGCACATTCAGAAGAGCGCTAAATCAAATCTAAGCTAACTTACGTGAAAATTTAATTTCCGAAAATAAATACACGCCAAATATAATACATTTACAGTATTAGCAGTTACACACACGCTCTCCAAAATTAAATTGTGAACAACCTTAAAATAAACCAAATACTGATACATCTATAAGAAACCGCTACACACAAAATATCCAAAATTAGAGCGCTCTATGTACCTAGATGAACAATGGTTTGATGAAGATTTGAGTCTCCCACATTAAACCACACATTTTGGCTATCAACCAGGTATATTACTAAGGACTATTTCTTGGCAAAAATACCTGAAAATCAATGGCTTAATTTAGTGCTCAACTTTTGTATAGTTGTTGCAATAACCTCTTTGTCCAATTAAAAAAGTCAGTAGTTAACATGTGAGGATAAAATCTTAAATATATCAGGTCCATTCTGTTGAAAGAGTTGTATCGCTACTGGCATCAGATTTTGACCTCTAGCATCAACAAAGAAAAGCGCAATGGGTGCTGGACACTGCAAAAGTCACAAAGGGACAAAATTTAAACATACAGTTTTTTTTTTTAAAAGTCCCCTGCAAGTCACTATTAAAGGGTTTTTTAGCCCTTAATTTCTATTTTTATTCTGATAATGAAATACTAGTAAGTCTAACACGTATAACTACTATTGTTTCTTTATAAAAGATTTACATGCCATTTCTGTCAAATTTTGCAAGGTATGCTGATTGTGTGCATTCGTGTGTATTTTAGCTATAAATAAGATTTCTTTTGGATGATCAAAGATTTAAGGAAAGATTTTATATGAGAGTATAGAGGGATGGTAAACCTTAAATCGAATATCACACAGAATGAGTTAACTCAACATGGATACCTTACATGTGTATAATTTAAATCGAATATCATACAGAATAAGTTTACTCAGCATGGATACCTTACATGCGCATAATTTATCGGAAATCATACTTTGGTAAGATTTAATATAAAATGTAGTTCACAGAAACATTTAAAAGGTCCCACAGCCAATTGTGTATACAACATCTGAGAAATAAGAGCTTAATTCGGCGACCTTTATTACTCTTAATCATCTCTCTCTGAGAACTATTTATGTAATTGTGTTTTTATATGGAATAAATTTTTCCAGTCACCAACATCTATAGTCATGGAAACAGTTGGATTGTAAATATGAATAATCCTCATTTGTAACCTTTTAAAAAAAATATTTTATCATGATTATAACATCAAAATGAAAACCTGTTTAAACTTTCTCATAACTTCTTGTATTTAAAAATTAATGAAATCAAGAAGACAATATCAGTAAGTGATGGAATCAGTGAGATTAAATTTGACCGTTTTATATTAGAGGCAAGGTCAGGTCAAGGCCATTGTCTTTTTCGATGTGACATTATTTATAAAAAAGGACTGTTGCCAATCATGTGATGCCTACTTCTATTTCAAGAAATTAAAGATTGTTTTTTTTTTGCATAAAAAGATATAACCATATCGGGTTATATAGCATGATATTACCAAATTTACATAAATGATTTAACTAAACTGGATATTCGCTAATCCGAATTTTCTCTGTTTTTCTTAATCTTTTAGGATATATTAGTTATTTTCATAAGCTTCCTATATTTGACTTTTTCTTATCTTCACATATAATAAAGTTGTCTTATAAATGTACAAAATGACACAAAAACAAAACGTTTTGATAGTTTACTAAGAGAGAAAAAGTACTTTTTTTTGGCTCAAATCTGTACTTTGACTGGAAGCGTTTAAAAGCTTACAAAGTTCTAGTTTGCTTGAAAAATCATATTTTCTTGATATATATAGAAAGTTTAGTCCCTAATAATTAATTTAACTTCCATTTGAAAATTTCTTCAAGCCTTTGATTGTGTAAAAATTATAACTAAATTCATTGTTCTCTCATAATTTTGAGAGGCAGAAAAAAAGATATTTTCATACGCCACCATTCCGCCAAAAATATAGTCCCTGCTAGTTTTCAAAGGCAGTTTACCATTTCTATTTAAAGTTGTACAATTCTGATGAGGAAAGAAAAATATGGTCTTTTAAATCCTTTATACCTAATTATATGAGACATATAAGCAAATATACTTTGAATGTTTCATCTAGTCAGAAACCAGAGAAGAACCCTACCTTAAGGGCATTTATTATTCATTGTCTGTAAGAAAATCACGCATTTTGCCTTTTTTTAAACAGGAAATATGGAGTTAACGAACAATAATCAAGCTCAAAAATCCTTTTTAAAAAAACCCAATCGAAAGCAGAACAAACACTGACCTCTAAAAACATCAGAGGTGGGATCAGGTGCCATAGAGGAGTGAGCATCCCCTGCCGACTGATCACACCTGCCGTGTGCTCCTTGTCATGACTGGGTAAACGGAAGTTTCCAAAGACAATTCAGTGTTGAAATAATGGTCTAAAAATTAGTATGAAAAAATGACAGCCAGCATCTGACATAATGATTAATTTAATTGCTGACAAGGCCATTGTATCGAGTATACAAATTGCAAAATGATAAGTTTAAATGAAACTGTTGATATTCTTGTTTCAACATCTAGTTTGCCAGACTACAGAAATAAGTGTATAAGTTAGTGGTTAATGATAAGATTATATTTGATAAAATTCAAAGACGTGCTGATCCTTAGAAAATTTCTTTGAAAATCTTTAATATTTACAATTCCATTGTCTTTGTCCAAGATAAAATTACAAATATTAATGTACTCTATTTCTACATAAATGTACTGCTTCATCGATAGGCAAGGTTAAAAAAATCACGTGCAGGGCGGGACAAGTGGAGACAGAAGCGGGGCCTGTAGCACATAAATGATAAAATCAAGAGCTTTAAATATACAGGAATAACTATTTCGTTGAGTCCAAGAATTTTTTTTAATTTCATACGATAATCAATCGATTGGCATGTGGTAATTTTATGCATAAACTTCCTTCAGTAAGTTTTCCTGCAAATCTCATACAAGCCACTTGATTGATCACATCAGAAATCAAAAAATTAGACAGTTCCCTGAAAATATTAACTGATCATTACTATTTCATAAAGAGGCTGAAAAGCAATTATCAAAAATATAGTCATGTTTGTGGACTGTGAAAATATTCCAAAACTTCTTAAGGTTAATTTTTAACAAAGGAAGGTTTAATAAACAATAAAGACGAATATTTTACCGAAAGATTTAGATTAAATAAATCTCAAGGAAGTGATGTACTTAATTAATTTTATAAGACTTACTTTTGACCTTAAATAGCTGACCTAGTGGTAAATAGTTTAAATGAAAGTTTTCAATGTTTTTAAGAAATTATCTTTTCTTGAGATCAAAGAAAGGGAATCATTTCTCTATTCCAGAAAAGATAGAAAATCGAAATTTGTAAAGAATTGGAGTTACTAGATTTATATAAATTTTGTACTTGATAATAAAAATTTTTAATATTGCGGGCTACAACAATACACGCAAGTAGAATAAAAAAAACTTGCTGTATTATGTAGTTGATGCTGATCAAACAGGATACTATTGAAAATAGATATAAAAAAGGATTTAAGAACATATAATTGATTACACAAGTATAAAGAATTTTTTAAGTAGATTTTGAAAAAGCTTTTGATACAGATAGTTATATTTAGATCAGTATTAGAAACTTTTGGATTTGGCAAAGGGTTACGGCAATGGGAACCTATCCTATACAGACATTACTAGTTGTAAATAATGAGTATTATCCAGATTTTTAATATGGCTGTGGCTTAAAGTTCAATCTAAATAGAATAGAAGCCATACGGATTAGTGGCTGTAGGAATTTAATTCCAGGTAGTTTACCAGCAAACTTTTCTAATGATTTATTCTTTTCACTCAGAATCTGGTTTAGTGTACATGGGGAATATGACATTAAAGCAATTCTCAATCTCTGGAAAATGAGGCCTTTCTCTCAGATAGAAAGGATTTTAATTACAAAACACTAGCAATTACAAATATCATTTATCAAACAACAGTATTTTTCCTAATTTCCGGAGAGATTATAAAAGAAATAAACAAATTGACAATATCTTTTATATGAAACTAAAATTTAAGTTAAATTATCTATAGTATGTCAAAATATAAACAAGGGTAGATTTAAAGTTCCAAACTTAGAATATCAGATTAAGTCACTTAGAATAAATTGGATAAAGACCAAAATGGTTCATATTTTTTTAAGCTCAGAAAGATGGTATAGATTTGCACACTCTACTTGATTCAAAAAGCTGTATAGATATTTTAATCATTTTTAAACACGTACCAAAATTTTAGATTTTTACAAAGAATGGTAAAAAATACTAGAAAGTCTGGAAAACTCATATAAATATATATATATATATATATATATATATATATATATATATATATATATATATATATATATATATATATATATATATATATAAAAAGCACTAAAAAACCAACATCACTGTATATCCTAAATGTCGGATCTACCAAGTAGATACAAGGTCACGGATGGAAATTTATATAAAGCACTAAAAATGACCAACGACACGAACAATAAAAATTGTCAAATTTTCGGGACGCCCTGTCCCTTCCTCAGGACAAAGAAAAAAGTTAAAAAGTCATAAGAACAAAGGAAAAATAGAAACAAAAACAACTAGCACTACTACTAAACTACTAAACACTAGATATTTACATACTTAATTACATGTTGAATTCGAGATTTTTAAGAACAATAATAAAGAAAGAAATCCGGACCGCTATGAAATGCGTCCGGTCTATCGGGTATACTCGGGTGAAGTGCGATTTACATAATTGAACGAATTAATTATGCTAATTAATTACGACAATCAGTAAATCGCACATTGTTTCATTCTCTCAAAATGGCGTAACTTTACTCAATAAAGAATAATGAAAGAAAAATAATATGGCAGGGATATTTAAACATATGAATTATGATCAATTATAAATTTTGAAATATTTAAAGACTTATTACCGGGAAGAAATAATTAACAAAGGCGAAAGCAATACATAGTTATGTGGGTTGTTCGAGAGTTGGTGACGCAAATTGACTGTAGAGTTTACACTAAATTGAGAGAATAATCTTGTTTAGTATCATCAGGAATTGGGTCTAGTTTACGTTCATTCTGGTGAAGTCATTCAGTTTGTTAATACCATTAGGGCGGAATGACTTCAATCTGTGCATCCAGAACTTTTCTTTGCTTTTTCTAGAGCATCTGTCCATCTTGGGTTATTGATCACCACTATTTTCATGTCCTATTTGTGACCCTCAAGGTTGAAATGTTCCCCAACGGGTTCATTGAGTTTTTTGGTCCTAATGGTCGAACGGTGGTTATTGACTCTCCTGCGGAGATCTCCTGTTTCACCAATACAGTGGACCTTCAGATATCCGGACGCCAGATATCCGGATGCTTCAGTATCCGGACGATTTTTCATCGGAACGAAATTTTTTAATGCTATGTTGTCTTGTTTAACTGGTGATTCAGATATCCGGATGCTTCACATATCCGGACAAATGGACTGGGAACCAAAGCGTCCGAATAAATGAGGGTCCACTGTATACTGTTTGGAGCAAACTTTGCAACTGATGAGATAAATGCAGTTGTCAGTATGACAGGACAAATTCCCTAGTATTTTGTAGCTGCGGCCTGTGACAGGGCTGTTAAAACTGTCTGTGTCAGTACTGTGCTTACAAAGAAGACATCTTCTGTCAGAGCAAGTTTTAAAGCCCCCGTTGAGGTAATGGGTTGTCCAGTCTGGTTCTTACTACCATGTCCTTTAGGTTCCTTGGGCGTCTGTATGCAGTCAATGGGGGTTCCTTAAAGACCTCTGCCATTCGTTTGTTTGAATGGAGAATTGGTAGGTTCTTTTGAAGGATACCGCTAAGGTTCTTAAGGACGGGATGGTATGTGGTTACCAGAGGGACCCTGTCGCTATTGTCTTTCTCCTTGTAGCGTAATAGGTTTTGCCTGTCATGTCCTGCCATCTCATCAATAGCTGTTTGTACGGTGCGGGCATTGTAGCCTCTTTTGCATAAGTGAGACTTAAGAAGACCACTTTGCTCCTGATATAAGACAGGGGACGAACAGATGCGTCGAATTCTGGTGGCTAGACCCTTAGGCACTCCCTTAAAAGTGTGTGGGGGATGACAGCTAGAGGGCATAAGATATAGGTGGGAGTCTGTGGGTTTGGTGTGGAGACTGAATTCGATTTCACCATCAATCAGGGTAGATGTAGTATCTAGGAATACGTTTTTCGATTTAGATACGTCTACTGTAAATTTGATCGACTGATGAAAGGTGTTGGCAAACGTAATGAATGCCTCGAGGCTCTCGCGACATTCCACCCACTTCATCTCTATATCGTCAATGAAACGCAACCAGCTATGGGGCCTAAATGGTGCTTGAAGTAACAAGTTGCGTTCCAGTCTGCCCATGAAGACATTGGCATAAGACGGTGCCATTTTCGTACCCATAGCAGTGCCATTAACCTGCAGGTAATGTTCTCCATTAAACATGAAGTTGTTGAACTTGAGAACATGTTCAAGGAGCTTAGCAAGGGACTCTGTAGAAGGAATTCTTATAGATACTGCTCTCCGAGACTTCTCTACAGGCTTCGATACCCTCATCGTGCGGAATATTGGTGTACAAGGATGTGACGTCCATAGTCACGAGGAGGGTATGATCTGAGAGGCCAGTAGAGGGCGTCTTGTTAATGTAGTCCGTGGTGTCCTTGAGATAGGATGGCAAATTCTCTACGTGTGGACGGAGATGTAAATCAATAAATTCAGAAATTTTCTCCGTGGGGTGTCCAATTGCGCTGACTATGGGGCGACCTGGCATGCCTTCTTTGTGTATTTTAGGAAGCAGATAGAATTGTCCTGTGGTCTACAGTCAATAGGATTTAAGGTCTCATAGACGTTGATACCAATCTCATTTTTCTCAAACATATCGTCAAGAGATTTGGTAATGGCGGTGGAGAATTCTTTAGTGGGGTCAGAGTCCAGTTTCTTATAGAAACGTTCGTCTGAGAGTTGTCTTTGGGCCTCCGCCATGTAAGTCTCTTTATCCATTACTACAACTGTAGAACCTTTGTCTTGCTTTCTTGATTACAATGTCATCCCGATTTTTTAATGATTGTAAGGCCGATCTCTCCTCCTTACTCAAATATATATATATATATATATATATATATATATATATATATATATATATATATATATATATATATATATATATAATCCAGAGTTTGGAAAAGATGATCACATTTTATTCCGAAACAGCTTTCGCCTTTCGGCTCTTCAGTAGATTTGAATAACAATAGCAACATGACATGATAACGTCGTTATTATGACGTCATTATTATACCTCTGTTTATTTTTTCTATACAATTTTTTTTTTTTTCTAAACAGTCTCTGCCGTGAAATAGTTTTTGTGCTATTTGCCCATGGTGAATAGTCCTCAAATTATTCATCGGCAGCATTCGATTTCCCTCGTTTTTCATCTCGGAAAACTTCTGATTTTATATGGATTGGGACGTATATATCATGACGTAACAAAAGTAAAGTCAGCATCGGTTAAATAAAACACCTATTTACTGACTATTCGAACAATAGCAAGTTTATCGCCCCCTCGACAGAAACTATATCCCTCAAGTGCGAAATAGTTTGCTGTCTTGGGGGACATAAACTTGCTATTGTCCTCATACCAGTAAATAGGTGTATATATATATATATATAATCCAAAAGTTTGATAAAAAATCCACACAAGTATTTAAATAGTAAAAAATAACAGAACGCCGATTAAAACTCTACCGGTTTCAATTGTATCATCAGGAGTTTGACATATTGCTATAGATACAAACATTTCAAAGTATAT